>NC_028355.1:4786010-4843721 GCF_000741045.1 Vigna radiata var. radiata
ATACCTTCATTATGACGTAAGGCTCATAGAACATGTAAACATAACGTCAAGAGAGAGAGAGAGAGAAGAGAGAGAGAGAGAGAGAGAGAGAGAGAGAGAGAGAGAGAGACCAATCTTAATTAAAACGTGAGTTTATTCACGTTGTTTAAATAATTAACAGAAAGTGAATTTTGTTTGTCATATGCCAGTTTATTCACGTTGTTTAAATAATTAATATAATGATTAATATTTCATAAGAAAATATTAAGGTATTAAAAGTAATTAATCGTCAGCTGTTTTAGTTTAATTTTATTTTGACTGTCTGATATTGAAAATACCTCGTAAATATTAAAGCTAGAGAAATACTCTGATAATTAGTATTTCGTTTGCACAAACATAGTAAATAGTATTATATGTTTTAAATTAATCTGATTTGGTGGAAGATATATAAAACAAAAAGGTATGACCAAAAAGGTTTTTTTCATCAAAGATTGTCCCAATTCTTTAATCCTTACTTTAATATATTAACTACTTTTGTCAAACTCTTTGGTTTCGGGATAATTAATATGTGGTAATATCACTTGACACCTGTATTGTTAGCATCCAAAACTAAACTTTATCTTTGTTGGAACTCCTATTATAGATGATAAATAATGAGTACACTAAACACACAATTATATATATAAAAGTTGACTATACATATCTACTTCTTAAATAAATTACATATTTAATTGTAATTAAAGCATAATTAAAAAATATAAAATATTGATGAAGTTTGAAAAGTCTTTTCCTATTTTAGCGTTGTTTGAATTAGAGGGTAGATGTGACGAAGATTGATCGGATGAATTAGATAAAATGAAAAGGAGATTATTATAATGTTATATGGATGGAGGCATGAATTAAGGGATTTGAAGAGATGAACTAAAAGATTTGAAGGAAAATTTTGTAAGTTTGTGGATGATAAGATAGATGTGATGGATTAAAAGATGTCAAATTGATCCAATTTTGTAAGTTTCTCGAATTATTGTTTCACAAAAAAATGTCAAATTGAAAACAGTTTTTTAGATATTAATTATGTTAATAATTTGTGTGATCTGACAACTTCATTTGGGACTTCATTTAGTTGTACTGTTTGTTGTTGAATTTTGCTTTTCAATGTTAGGAACATCTTTTGTAACATTTGGAGTGTCATCATCATCTACATCCACATCTTTTATCCTTCTATATTGCCAAGTGTCATCGACATTAACAATATCCAATTCAGACGATGCTTTGGTACTAAAGTAGTGATTCCGTCCTAATCTAGTGAGGCTCTCATAACTCAAATCCACCTTAAAGAGAACAAGTATTCTTGTAATCAACATTGTGTATGAAAGAAGCATATTTTTGTTCTTGCATTTTAAATGTATTGCATAATGTTATGAACGAGGAGTTTGACTATGCAGGTAAGGTTTGACCATGGAGTTTAACCTTACCTGCATTCCTAATCATCCGGTCATGCATGTAAGGTTTGACCATGGAGTTTAAAGTATAGACAAAACCTATTACTGCTAAGGATATATAGATCAATCTCATTTTCTGGTGGCTGATATAAAAAGTCTGATTTCAAAACTACATTCAATACATTGTGAAAGTTCCTACTAATGATTTCTTCGAATTCATGGATGAAAAATGATATATTTCAATTGTTCACATTATCTCCAATGATGTGTAGAAATTTAGCAACTTTTTCCTTAATTATTGATTGAAATGCATCCTTGACTAACTCAGTTGTCCTTAAGCGTTGACATAAATTAATAAACGCTTTAGATGCGAATAATGTAGTGACATTGATTCGTATGAACACATATGACATCAACTACTCCTTACAATGCTTTTTCTAGGGCACAACATCTCTAGGTATATTTGTAACTATTGGATTGAAATTCAATATATGTAATGCATATCCAATAATGCAAAATATTGTCATCATGTTAAATTTTGTCCCCAATTGTAATTATTGTTGCAAGTGTGGAATAATATTAAAATCCACACCTATGGCACCATCTATGAAGTCTTCATCATTAAGAATGAAAACTCTTCTTCACCTTTCATGTCTACCATCTTTTAACACATATCTATTTTAAATGTAAGATAAATCTAAACATATTGAATATATTATGATTAACACAACATTTTACATCTATATAAACTTAAATTAGAATTATAAATAAAATAATTCAAATTATTTATATTAAAACAATTAAAATCTAAATATAATAAATTATATTTAGTTAAACTTACTTTACCAAAATTATAATTAATACATATTCATAATCCTAAATGAAATTAAATAAAATTCTATCGGTGTTTACAAATAAATACTAAAACTCTATAATAAAATACATATATCACCTTACACAATAAAAATATTAAAAGTCACCATAATAAAAATACATCAATGAATTTTATTTTTATCTATAACACTTTTTTCTAAGCATTTCCAAAAATTAAAGTGATAAAAACCAAAGAAACAAGTTCTACTGAACAAGGTCAAAGATACCAACCAAATTAACCTACCAAATTATTTTCTAAAATAAACATAATTACAATTCATACATACATATGTTGCTTTTATTCATGAATCATGTTAATCAAAATTATCTAAATTGACTAACATTTTCAAGATGTAGATGACAAAAAGTGAATCACAAGGAAACAACCCCTTCCTCGAAGAAGAACCACAAGTGCAAACATTTTCCTTTCTCAACAAAAACACACCAGTAGAAACTTCGTTAACCCAATAACCACTAACCTAGATGCAACCTAGTTGTGAACGAGGAGCACCAACTACTCACAAACACTAACCATGACCAAGAACCTGGACACTGAAGCAACACCAACAACAAACCTTAATAAAAGCACAAAAACATATGAATCACACATTATAAACATCATTCCACAAATATTTTGATGGACCTACGAAGGAAATAATCAATTTAAGGATACATTTCATTATAGTGGAATTATTTTCATTATCAACAAATAAGAAGGGAATCGATTCTATCCTCCTTGCAACAACAAAAATAACGTAATCATTCTCACAAACAAATTCCAACACCTCAAGAATTGATTATGTCAAGTCCATAACTGATTCCAATACCAATGCAATTGATTCCACCACTCCCATAATCGATTATCCTACCTTTTTAACACGTCAAAAATCGATTCTAGCCCATATTTTACACACCCATAATTGATTCCATGCTTAAACCACTGCACACAAAATCCATTTCCTCTCCCACTTACATTGTGAAAAATTGATTCTCTCTCCTAATAATCAATTCCAACCCTTTTTCATTCACTCCCAAACGTGAAACCCAACATTTCCAATAGCAAATGCATTCCCACTATGGTTAAGCAGTAAGACCCGCAACACTAAAACACACAACACCAATTCTCACCTCATTGGAATCCAACACTTCTCCTCTTCGACTTCACCTCTCATAGAAAGAACAACCTTATTTCAAAATAAAGAGAATGTCAGTTTTGTCTTTGCCAATTAGATAAACAATGCATCGTGACATGTTTTCCGGATTAATCCCTCCCTCTATAGTAAATATGTGCCCTCAAATTCATTCTCACACTTTCACTACAACAATATGGACTATGGAAACAAACATAGGCTAAGAGTTAAAAAGATTGAGTCTATCCTAAAGTTCCAATCTTAGAATTATTATTTGACAACAACATTAATGATATTTGTTGAGAGGTAGATTTTGCAAGATTTGCATCATTGCATCGATTTACTAAGAAAAAAACAAGATAAAATAAGAGTCGCAAATTAAAATTGATTTTCCTTAGCGTTGTTGTCTTGGTTTAGCATAGGAATAAAGGAGTCTGATCCTTTGGGAAAAGTTGTTTGTTATATTTTGTGAAGTATGAAAAATGTGATGAGAGAAATTATCCTTGCCACTAAAAGATTTTTGGAGCATTGTGGAACCAAAGTTACTTTTAGCAATGGTCTCTAGCATAGAAATTTTATCATTGCAAATAAATATCAATATTGCATTTTCATTCTATGAGTAGTTAAAAAAGAAAATATGTATAGAAAAGAAGAAGACTAAAATGTTTGAACAAGGACCGATTAACAATTTTGGTCTATTCTTCTAGCTTTTGGCATTTTCATGAAATTTATTGATTGGTTTAGAGTCTTAGAGTTATTGCGTCAAGTTAACTTAGAAATTAAGAGATATTAATTAAGTAAACAAGGTTTTCAAAATTAATTGAATTAATTAATCATTTAAAGTGATTTTATTTTATTTTTATAAATTTAAGATTAGCTTTTGTATACTAAAATGAAGTAAGCATAATTGAAATACTTTATTGTTTCAATTATTGCATAAAGTTTAAGAATCCTATTCATCATTTTTCACTCGTCTAACATTACAATCATGATTAAATCGACGATTTAAAAATAGTTCAGATCATCTCACTCTACTATAAATAGATCATGAATATTCAATTTATTACCATAACATATTCTAAGCTTTTCTCAAAACCTTATCCCCTATGCTCTAAAAAATAATTTACTTTGGTTCTTGTATTATAAATAAAGTGCGACCACTTTAAGAGTTTTAACTATAATTGGACACAAATAAACATTGGTTGACTTGTTTCAAAAGGATATATGCCAGTGAAGTTTAAAATAAGTAAGAGACCGGATAGTAATAGTTATATAATGAATTTTAAATTCATGATATTTATTGTTTCAAGTTAAAAACACTTTAAATTTATATTTAATTTCTTTTATATTTTTGTAATAAAGTATTGTAAGACTTCAATTAATTTTTTGTATTAAAGAGTGTAAGTGTACTCAAGATAAAAAACATAAAAAAGTTATTTATGTGTTATAAAATTTTTACATAATGTTATTATCTTGTTGTTATAAAAAAAAACATAAAATAAAATAATACATCTAATTCGATTTTATATTTATAAAATGTCCATGATAAGTTAATTGAAAAATGTGATGTTCGATTTTCACAAAAACTTATTCTCTTAAGAAGACGATAATGAATTGTGAATTATGATTACTTCTGAAGAAAAAAAAATATTATTATACAATATACCACTTTAAGTTTTAATGTGTGTTTTTTATTCTTGATTTTATTTGCTTTTCATGATTTAATCATTAATGAAAAAATTGATTTAAGATGTTCTTCAATAATAATAATAATAATAATAATAATAATAATAATAATAATTTACTGTTGTGGAAAACAGATTCTCGAAATTAATGTTTATTTATTGCTAGTAATGAGTTATTGATTAGCTAAAGTGTAAAGATTTTTCAAAATTAACGACCACTCCAACATATCAATCAATAATGTTATCTTCTAGTTCAATTTTTTCATCCAATACTTAAAGTTGAATCTAAATAGTATTAATATAATGAGTGTTACTCCCTCCACTACCATAAATGCTAATGTACTTCTCTATTATTTTTTTTTTATTTCAAAAATACTCTTCATTTTTTCATTATTATTTTTTATTTAAAAAATACCTTAAATCTCTCCATGATCCTCAACAATCTTTCTCTTTCTTTCTACCCATCAATGGAGCATTTATATGACTCATATTTGAATCTGTGATATATTGCAAAATGTAAAATTCAGATTTTATTCTAAATTTCTAGAAAAATGTTTATATATTTATATATATGTATGTGTGTGTTTTTTTTTTACATTTAATATCTATAATTTTTAACATTTCAAATAACTTGAATGAAATATTTAATTTATTAGATAAATAATATAAAAATATTATTAAATACTTAAAATATAAAAGAAAAGTTATTTGTTAAAATTTGAAATTTATTTAGTTATTTCATCATTATAAAGTTAGTATATAATAATAATAATAATATATTATTATTATTTTCTATTAATATTATTATGTTTTATTTTATATTTGCATCTAATTTTTAAGTTTATAAAATGGAAGTGATAGAAGCACTAATATTGAAGTTTCTTTTAAATTTTATATTTTGCAATATATCACAAGTTCAAATATAAGTCATGTTAATGCTCCATTAATGCACAAAGAGAAAGAAAAAATAGTTGAGGATAGTAGAGAATGTTCCATTAATTCAGAGAGGAAAAGAGAAAGATTATTGAAGATAATGAAAATGTGTATGATATTTTTAGAATAAAAAAAATAATAAAAAGATGTAAGATATTTTTAGAATAAAAGAAAATAATGAAAAGATACAGCAACACTTGGAGTGATGGAGAAAGTAACACCCTAATACAATAAATTAAAAGGCTTAATACCACTTTTGGTCCCTAGTTTGGGAGGTTTTGTTTAATATGGTCCTACTTTTTTTTTAGTAACAATTGATCCCACTTTTTGAAAAAACTGTTCAATTGACTCCTTTTTGGTTACGACGTCAATTTTCTAATAGTGCTGGTTACGACGTCAATAAGTTCTTTCATGCATTCACCTATCCAAATGTTATTTTAACAGTCCTGACATAATGTTATGTTAAAAATCATGTCATCATCGTATACAATAAGGACTATAATAAACAATTTAAACTTGAATATGGGACCATTATGAACAAAAAGGACTCAATTGAACAGTTTTTTCAAAAGGTGGGATCAATTGTTATGGAAAAATAAAGGTAGGACCATATTGAACAAACCCTCCCAAACTAGGGACCAAAAGCGGTATTAAGCCAAATTAAAACTATGAGGAATGAATAAAATAAAATTTATAAAATTAAATATTAACAAAAAAATTAACTGCGTTCCGTAAACCACTGTGACAAGAGAAGAGACCTCTATAGCGGCAGAACAACCATGAGCGGTGTCGTCAGGCGGAGAAAGTGTTGCGTGTTGATAACTTCCCCACCGCCAGTGAGGGTGGTTGCGCATCTGATGCCGCCGTCCACTGTGCAGTATCAAACGGGCAACTTCTTACATCATTCATTTGCTTTTACAAGTGACGTAAAAAAAGTAATTTTTATATGAGCAGAACAAAATATTACGCATACTTTAAATTTGATATAAAATTAAATAAGTAATAAAATCCATTCAAATAGTATCAGTGAATTGACATATTTCTTTTAATAAAAATGGTTTTCCTAAGAGAAAGAAAAAAAGCTCTTTTACATGAGAATTTGAAGAGATAAAACTTATACATAAGAAAGAAAAAACCAACCTTCTATATCTGTCCAGGAATCAATATCCAGAACTATTATCCATAAGAAATATATTATACTTTTTTTTTTCATTTGTGTCTCTCTCAATTACGTTTCTCATTCTAGCTCACACTATTATCTTCCATTTTTATCACATTTTTTATTTTTAAAGTATATTATATAAAAATTTTATATGAATGAAACTTATACATTTTCAAATGCAGTTTTTTTTTTCACTGAAACAAAAATAGACTTAATGTGCTCTATAAGCCGACCAAGTTGACTTGTCGGCTTCTGCACTGTTCTAATAAACTTTGTGGACCCCTATAGAATTAAATCCAGTACTTTTTTTTTTAATAAAATATTATTTCTTTTAAAATTACCACGATCTATTTATATATTTTTTGAAATAATATTTTATATTTCTTTGAAATGAAAACTAGATAAAAATTGAAAAAATTTTATAATATATTGATAATTTTATTTAAGTTGATGAAAACTTCATTATATATTTATCTTATTATTATTTTTAAATGGAAATGAGAGAGATGCATCACTCAGAATATATCTAAATTTTAAAAGAAAATAGAAATGAAGCTGTCATTGCGAGAGACTAGGACCATGTTTAGAAATACTTCATGAAAATGAAA
The DNA here is from genome assembly GCF_000741045.1 of Vigna radiata var. radiata. NCBI lineage: Eukaryota > Viridiplantae > Streptophyta > Magnoliopsida > Fabales > Fabaceae > Vigna > Vigna radiata. The sequence goes on from NC_028355.1 coordinate 4,793,823, forward strand.
CACTCACAATTCAACTTTTAACAAGCCTATGTAATGGTAATTTTCTGTTTTGGTTTTATTATCTCATATATCAAATTTAAAGGCATGAATTAAAAATGTTAAATTAAAAAATAAATTATATTTACCGTAAAAATCATTCAATTTTTTTTTAACAAATTAAGAACATTTTATGGTTTGTATTTAAGAGAAGAATTTATTTAAACTTTTTACCATTTTGGTAAGTCCATTTTTGTTAACGTATCTTGCATGCCAGATTGATTATTGTCTTTATCCTTCATATTTATTTATTTTTTCTGTGGTGAGAAAAAGAATTGATGTTTAATATTAGAAAAGAGAGAAGTGAAAAAGAAAAAGAAAACCATTTTGACTCCATTATTAGTGTCCAAACTCGTCATCATAACATTTTTGTTCCATTATAAATACACTACCCATTGCAGTCTCTTCTCTCCGTATCTCAAACTCAACACACACAACCTTTGCTCAAACAAAAAACACCAACGTTGTTTTTCCTTTTTCTCTTCTTCTTTTCTCTTCCCATGGAAGGAGGTGTGCCTGAGGCTGATATCTCAGCTTTCAGAGAATGTTTATCTCTTTCATGGAAAAACCCTTACGTTCTTCGCCTTGCTTTCTCTGCTGGAATCGGTGGTCTTCTCTTTGGTTATGACACTGGTAAATAACACAAAAAGGAAAAAATCTAACTTACCATACTCCATTTTTAACCATTTTCTTCTTTCTCTCAGCAAAAAAAAAAAAAACATAAAAAATCCTGTTTTGTTTTTCAAGTTTGATGTAATGAAACAACCCTTTCCTCTGTTTCTCACCCTCTCACCATTCCCACTTTCATCTCCAAGCTTTTCTAAGTTCTAACCACAAAACCAGTCATTTTTTATGTTGGAAACTGCTGTATAATGCTTCTGAATCATGTTAATTACGATAGATTAGTATATTTCAAAAAGGTACATGAGCTTTGTTTTTATGATATGATTAATATATGTACATAAGCAGATAATAATATGATTAGTGTTGCTATTATGGTTTGTTTGTAATTAATTGGGTTGATGATTGTAAGTGCAGGAGTTATATCTGGGGCTCTGTTGTATATCAGAGATGAATTCAAAGAAGTGGATAGAAAAACTTGGCTTCAGGTAATATTAATCGTCTCTGAGACCATTGATGCAGTTTTCAGTCTTTCAATGAATTCAAAATTCTTGTGACTCCAAACCTACTTTCATGGACTTTAATGCCCTTCCTTACATCTTCTCTGTTCTCAGCCACCAACTTGCACAAAAAAACAAACTCATCTTTTTCTATGTTTCAAACACTCATACTATTATAATCCACATATTCCATCCTTTTACACACAATAGAAATAATAAATATATCTTTTTACATACAATTTTTATTAAAATAGCTTCCTCTTTTCAAGAAATATTCTCAATTAAATAAAATAATTATGATGCTCGTAAGACCAAATTAAGAAAAAAAAATATTTCATCATTTATTTTAGGGCAGATTAAAGAGATTAAAACACTAACTAGTTAGGGAAGAAGATGAAAGTTTGTATGTGAAAATCACTTGTCGTTTTTACTAATTTTGAGGTAAGTTTTCGTTTTGCCGCATTTAAATTGAAATTTTATTAAAAAGTAAAGATTTTTGCCACCAGAGTCAACACAGAAAATCGATCCAGTATTTGGTAGTAAAGTTTTATTTTATTTTTTCTAATTTTCATATTTTATTCATAATTTACTGGGAGTGTGAAAACCATGACTGAGTTTCTCAGTGATATATTTTTCTTATCATCTTTAAAGATATATCTTAACTTAGCACGAATTAAGGTTTTTTTTTTCAAGATAATATTATTTAATGTTCGTTCAAGAACTTTTGAATTGCGTGATCCCCATTCACGGGATGAGATCCAGTTAATTAAATTAACTATTATTTAATATGATAATTATCATTATTAAACTGACCCAGTTTTTTTTATTCCTATAATTAACATTGCCCTTGCGTATATCTAAGCCCTGAATTCGGTTAATGCTTGTTTTAAGCTTTATTTCCACATTAAATGAACTGCCGTCATGGATTTGTTCCTTTCACGTTAGGATGCTTTGAAAAATGAACCTACCACAAACCAAATACATGGTCTGTGTTAATCACACTGTAAAATATGAAATAAATGCAATTTATAGTTATAAAAATCTAATTTAAAAATAGTAAAATAGAAAAGTAATATTTCTGGAGATGTGTGCGTATGAATAAATGATTCATGTTTTTTCATATATTATAATACAAAATAATAATAAATTGAAAAAGCGTATGATCACCTGAAAACTTGACATGTGTCTTGTGTCACAATCATGTTTTAGCTGAAGAAATGTTCCGTTGGTCCCGTTGGGGTGTTGGCCTACAAAGCAAAATCGAGCACCAGCTACAGCAACCACTGAAAATCCCCCAAATCCTAATTATATTCTTAACCTGCGTAATCAATCATCAAACAGTTAATTAAGAGAAGGAAGTAACTTGTGGTTCACTTTAATTCTAATTTAGTTCCATTCTTTAATTATTACTAAATGGCCTCTTATCTGTGATAAAGGTCAGATTTTTATATTTTATTTTTTTCAATTTTACTTTTTTCATCTCACTGTTTGAGTTCAATTTCATGGTGTGATGTATAGTATGTGCCAATGAATTGGAATTGTGAGTAAATTACAATTGGGGTGCCAAAAATCTGAAACTGTGGTTCTTTGCTGTAAAAGAAATTTATGGTGATGATGTGTGACTTCTGGTATTCTCATTTTGTGTGAATTGTAAAAAATCTCAGGAAGCCATAGTGAGTACTGCAATTGCTGGAGCAATCATAGGGGCTTCAGTTGGAGGATGGATCAACGATCGATTTGGAAGAAAGAAAGGAATTGTTCTAGCAGATATCCTCTTTTTTGCTGGGTCTGCTATTATGGCTGCTGCGAGAAGCCCAACTGTTCTCATTGTGGGTCGTGTGTTCGTTGGCATTGGTGTTGGTATGGCTTCAATGGCATCGCCCCTCTACATTTCAGAGGCTTCACCAACCCGAGTAAGAGGAGCCCTTGTGAGTCTCAACAGTTTTCTCATCACTGGAGGACAGTTCCTTTCATACCTCATCAACTTGGCCTTCACCAAGGTGGGAAACTGTGCTGTCACTTTTCACTTTCTTACAAATTTGTCAGACATGCCTGATCTATGTTGGGGTTCATTAAATGGTTTTTTTCATACACGGAATTGCCTGAGTGTCTCTGAAGCTGTTCTCTAATGAAAATTTATAGTTTAACCACTGAATCCATGGGGTAAAGAGGGTAACTAGGGTGAAACTTTTCTGATACCGATTGAAAAATAGTAATAAACACGTATAAGGAAGGGCATCCAAATTTTTGTCTTGTATCTCTCCTTATTGATAGTGTTGTTAGATGGGCATTAGCTATTTAATGTTTACTAGGAAAGAAATTGAACATACATGAGAGAATCCATTTCCATTTGCATACAGAAGGTTGGTTTTAAAATTAAAATATGGTGGATCATTGAACTTTTTTCTGGGTGTTCTTTTGTTCAGCTAGTATATGGTAAATGAGTTTGTTCATGTTTTTGTCATTCAGGCACCAGGGACATGGAGGTGGATGTTAGGGGTAGCAGCAGCACCAGCTTTGGTTCAAGTTGTATTAATGTTGACACTCCCAGAATCACCTCGTTGGCTGTACCGAAAGGTTGGATCATCATTCGTTGATCAATTTTTCATTGATATGTGAAACTGTAAATCTTAATTGTTGTTAAATTTTTTGTTCCCACAGGGTAGGGAAGAGGAGGCAAAAGCAATTCTGAAAAAGATTTACTCGCCTAGCGAAGTTGAAGGTGAAATTCAGGCTTTGAAGGAATCAGTTGATATGGAAATTAAGGAATCATCAGAGAAGATCGGCTTGATCAAACTGTTGAGAACCCCAGCTGTGAGAAGAGGTTTATATGCAGGCATGGGTCTTCTAATCTTCCAGCAGTTTGTGGGGATCAACACTGTGATGTACTACAGCCCCACCATTGTTCAGTTAGCTGGTTTTGCATCTAACAGAACAGCACTGCTTCTGTCACTCATCACAGCTGGTTTGAATGCATTTGGTTCAATTGTGAGTATATACTTTATTGACAAGGCTGGTAGGAAAAAGCTTGCTCTGATCAGTTTGTGTGGAGTTGTGTTTTCCCTGGCTATGCTAACTGTCTCTTTTCGAGAAAGTGAAATGCATGCTCCAATGGTGAGTGCCATTGGAACCTCTCAGTTCAACAACACATGTCCTGATTACAAAGCAGCTGTGAACCCTAATGAATGGAGTTGCATGACATGCCTAAAGGCTTCATCATCTTGTGGTTTTTGTGCTGCTGATGACAAGGTACAAATCCATTCCACCCTTTTTCATTTTGCCAACACCATGTTTCAATTTTGCGGTTCACAACACTCTTACCAATTACTGGGAGGGAAGGGCTAGAAAACAAGTTATTTCAAGACCACACATAATGCATATGGCTGGATTTTGCATGTCTTGTTATTACTGTCAATTATTGGGAGGGAAAGCAATGAAACAAGTTATTTCAATTCCAAATGTTGACAATAATTTTGCATTTTATATCCATTGACACTAATTTTTGTTAAATTTGCAGCTTTTACCGGGGGCATGTTTGATCTCCAATGATATCACAAAGAAATTGTGTGGCAGTGATCATAGGGCATGGTACACTAGGGGGTGTCCTAGCAAATATGGTTGGAGTGCCTTAGTAGGCCTTGCTCTTTACATAATTTTCTTCTCACCTGGGATGGGAACAGTTCCATGGGTTGTGAACTCTGAGATCTATCCCTTGAGGTACAGAGGAATCTGTGGAGGAATAGCATCCACAACTGTTTGGATTTCCAACCTCATTGTTTCAGAATCCTTTTTGTCCTTGACAGAAGCTATTGGGACAGCGTGGACATTCATGATGTTTGGAATTGTAGCCGTTGTGGCCATTTTCTTTGTCGTTATATATGTACCTGAGACCAAAGGGGTTCCAATGGAAGAAGTGGAGAAGATGCTGGAACAAAGATCATTGCAGTTTAAGTTTTGGCAGAAGAGATATTCTGGCACTGAGAAGCACTGACTCAAACAAGAACAAACAACCTTGTATGAGTCATGTTTAGTTATTGTAGCTTTAAAATAGTGAATTAAGTGGCTTGTGAAATATGGTATTGACAATGGTTTCTTTGTGATAGTTAGAATTTTAGCCCTAATGTGTATGTAGTTGATTAGTTGGGTTGCTGAAAATCCTTGTGAGAGATCCCTAGAGGATTGATATTAAGCTCTTCTTTATGAACTAATAAAAAAATATTAAATTATTATCTATTGCTTTACATTTTCTTGAAACTTGATCTTCTAACGTAACCATTTTCTATTTGGCTTCTTTTTTCTTCTTTACACCAACTAATGGTAACCCTTTCTGAATTCATATATGATAGATACGAAAAACGAAGTTTTTCTTATTCGTTTTTTTATTAAAATTAATACAAGATTCTGGTATTGGTGGAAGTTAAATGATGAAATTGACATAATAAAAAATAATGTGGAAAAGTTAATATTAGAAAAAGTGTATATTTTATTAGCATACTCGAATCTGGACAAATATAAGTTGCGAGTGTATCTTGATGGACCATTTAGTGTGTGGTGATAATTTCTAATGAATTCGTAACTTCATTCACGCATAGCACAATCATACAAGTCACATAACACGTTTTTTATATTGTGCTCCATTTATTCATTGATGCAAACTACAGATATAAAAATATGTCCTACTATATTTTTGTATTTAATTTATTAGAGAAAGACATGGGTGATAGTTAGAGCTGGTCCAGTTTACAGGATTTCGTCGTGTTCATGAGTTCGAGTAAAACAAAAGTCTATAAGGCCAAAAATTTCACAGATCAAATGCCAACAAAAATTCTTATGGCCCAGGCTAATCTAGAACCAATTTTAAAGTAAAAAGTTTATTTCAAAATAAAATATTTAAAAAGATCTTCCTAGGAATATATTTACTCAATTCAAATTTAAACAATCAATACGAATATTTGGATTTCCAACCTTTCGGTTTCAGAATTCCTTTTGGAATTATGGTTATTGTGTCAATTTTCTTCTGTCATTGGTTTTGTAGCCGAGACCAAAGGATGGAATAAAACAGCATCACATCAGATATTAGCCCCAAAATCACATCACACTCACCTATTAAGGTATTTAATGATGAAGATTTATATACCATATTATTTCTACTCTAAAATCTTAAAATACTAAAGATTTTTAATAGGTTTTTATTATTAATATAAAAAATTTTAATCCTAAACTTTATAACAATGATTTGGTAACTTATTTTCATCTATGTAAGCTTACACTTAATTTTCTACCAATTGGCAGCTAAAACCCTAAAATGGCCCAACCCAATAATTTGTAGCTTGGGCTGCCTATGTGTGAAACTGAATAGTGAAAGAAACCGAGAGTGGTGCGAACGCAGATAACTCCAAATACAGAACGAAGAACTCAACGTCAACACCCAAACCACACAGAAACTTGATACATAGAGATTTTACATACAGATTATTGAAAAATTGAAATACAAAAAGTTTCCTTTTTTTTTTTTTAATAGTATTGGTGCCCTAATCCCAAATAAAACTAAAATGACAAAATCTACCGAAGTCTCGTCGTGCCCAAGGAGAATCTGAAACAGAGAGCATTGTTGGAGGTCATCGTAGATGGTCGGATATGATGCAGAAGTAGTTGTCATAAGGTTTGTACGTTTTCCTTCTTATACATATATGACTGCAATCTACTTTTAATCTTAAATTAAATGTAGATAATATAGTAGTTTACTTTAATTGTGATATGATATTCTTGTCAGAATAATTTTTTTTTTTGCTCACTGGGAATCCTTATGTCAAGAATGCATGTCTTGAAAACTTGTTGCACTCGTTTCATTGGTTTTTTCATTCACACTTGCCAATCAACTTTGTCTATGGCTAACGTCATTATTCTTATTTCTAATAACGTCGTGCCGCACATCTTTAAATTCAAGTGACCAACTTTCGAGCATGAGAATATTGTTTTTGTGTGTGTAATTTCGTATAGTCTTATTGTATGAAATTCTTGAAGTTGATTTCTCTTTTAATGGCATTTCTTAAGCTGGGTACACATTTTCACAAGGGCGTAAATTGTTTATTGGAAAGTCTTATGGATCAAATTCTGTTTAGAAAACTTTACTTTAACATTCATTGTTATGTGGCTGATATATTTGAAGTTTTTTATTAACATAGACGTGCTTTTTTCTTCTTTGGGAAATTTAATTTGTAGTAATATGTCATTGCACCTTTTAGGAATGTTGAACATACAAGATGCCAAACGTATTACTTTCTAGTTTCATTAACTTTTAGTCTGTGTAACTCAGTAGTTGTTATGCATTTCTTTAGTTATTCTAAACAAGCATTATTGTTTTGTATATAATAGTAATTAATTAACCATCTATCTTGCGTTCAAAACAAAGAAAGATTCAATATATACAAGAACTTTAGTACAAAGTTCAATCTCTTCAAATTGGGACTGGAACACTTTTTGGCCAAGTGAAATTGTACCAAGCTTCTTCCCAACTCAAGTCCTGAAATATATCTAATCTAGAGTAGAGAATATTTTTGTTTTGTTCTCAACTTTTCAAAACTATTTATGAATCTTTCATATTGGACCTAACATAGTAAATATGCTCTTAAACAATTCAACTAGGAAATATGATATATTCATAAGTGGACCTTAAATTCTCAAATTAATATAATATAGAAATCTTATGTGTTTGTCTTTTTAATTATATTCCCTTATGGTAGTTAACAGAACCTGCTAAGGATTTCAATAGTTTCTCCTTCGTGCAATTTCAATAGTAATGCATTTTGTTAAATAGAAATTGAAACCCAATGTGATTCTTTAATATAGTTTGGACCTTCAAATTGAATAAATGGTACATTTCTTACCCTATGCAGTTAAGATATTATGGCATGTGCAGAGTCAAACTGAATCTTTTTAAGTCCGGTAACATAATCAAATTATTATGGTAAGTTAAATTTAGGAACCAAATTCCCCCTTCTACGCATTGATTTTAATAATCAATAGTGTTATGTGTAGAGTCTCTAAACTCACTCTAGTCCTTATGACAACATGTTGAAGTATGCCTCTAAATTACCACCCTAAATTGACTTCTTTATATGGTCAATTGTTTCAGCAAAAATTACAGTTATACTCATGCAGCAATAATTCTAGGAAAAATACACCAATTTTAAGAAAATGTTTATTTTGGTAATTTACAGATTACATAATGATATACGGATCTGACCTATGGATTTTGATCTGTGTGTACTCAGTTACTTACAAATTTAGATTTAGTCTGTTCATAATTACATATGCCTAGTTTTATATCTGGTGCAAGAAGGGCTGTCGAGGGAGACAATTTAATAGTTCAGGTTCATCGAAAATCAAGTTTATCATTTATTTGAGGACAAAAAGGTTTGAAATTTAAGGAGTATTAAGATAGTCTTGGTGCATGAATACAAAGAAAGTAACTGAAAAAGCTACAGCATAATCTCAATGTGACTTTATTTTATATATCCTCCACTGGTCTAATCAAAACCCTCCAATTATCATTCACTGTTCTTGTGTAATATCTATCTAATCCAATCTGCATGTTCTTTTTTCTTAAGCAAGCAAATTGATCTCTTATACTTACGGTTACCAGATATTGTTGAAGAAGAGAGATTTCAACAGGTTATATTTGATAGATAAACTACTGTTACAGAATATGAAAGTGGAAGAGGTGAATCGATGTCAGATTCAAGAGTGGTATCCAAAGTTCAATATATGCTCTATGTCTAGACTCAATTTCAAGGTCCAAATTCATGCACACAGCAACAAACATAGGCAACAATGTTATCTCAAAATCTGTGCTGTATGTTTAGACTCGCAATTTCAAGGTCCAAATTCATGCACACAGCAACAAACATAGGCAACAATGTTATCTCGAAATCACATCTTTTGGCCCCGGAGACCCAAGGTTCTCTCACAACCCATTTGGAATCTTTGTTCCAGGCTTGTTCAGATGCTTATTTGCTTCAACAAGTTAGACAAGTTCACACTCAAGTTGTTGTTGGTGGTATGAATGATATTTGCTCACTGAGTTCCAGAATTTTGGGCCTGTATGTTCTTTGTGGTAGAATCAAGGATGCAGGAAACTTGTTCTTCAGGCTTGAATTGTGCTATGCTCTTCCCTGGAATTGGATGATAAGAGGGCTTTACATGTTGGAGTGGTTTGATTTTTCTTTGTTGTTTTACTTCAAGATGTTGGGTAGTAAAGTTTCACCTGACAAATACACATTCCCTTATGTGATTAAAGCTTGTGGGGGTTTGAATAATGTGCCGTTGTGTATGGTGATTCATAACATGGCTCGATTGATGGGATTTCATGTCGACTTGTTTGTCGGTAGTGCTTTGATCAAGTTGTATGCAGACAATGGTTATATTCATGATGCACGACTTGTGTTTGATGAATTGCCCCTGAGAGACACCATTTTGTGGAATGTGATGCTTCATGGTTATGTGAAAATTGGAGATTTTGAAAATGCAATAGGGACTTTTCGTGACATGAGGACCTCTTACAGTAGGGCTAATTCAGTGACATATACTTGTATTTTGTCTATATGTGCTATGAAAGGGAAATTTTGTGTTGGTACTCAGCTTCATGGTCTTGTTATTGGAAGTGGATTTGAGTTTGATCCACAGGTAGCAAATACACTGGTTGCCATGTATTCAAAATGCGGGAACCTTTTAGATGCTCGCAAGTTATTTAATACAATGTCACAAACTGATACAGTAAGTTGGAATGGATTGATGGCTGGATATGTACAAAATGGATTTTCAGATGAGGCTGCACCTTTGTTTAATGCAATGATCTCTGCCGGTGTCAAACCAGATGCGGTCACTTTTGCAAGTTTCCTTCCTTCTGTCCTTAAAACTGGGAGTCTTAAACATTGTAAGGAAGTTCATGGTTACATAGTGCGACATAGGGTGCCTTTTGATGTCTATTTGAAGAGTGCTCTTATTGACATATACTTCAAGGGTGGAGATGTAAAGATGGCATACAAGATTTTCCAGCAGAATACTTTGGTTGATGTTGCAGTTTGCACAGCTATGATATCAGGTTATGTACTTAATGGGCTGAATAGGGATGCTATAAACATTTTCCGGTGGTTAATTAAAGAGGGAATGGTTCCTAATTGCCTAACCATGGCTAGTGTTCTGCCAGCTTGTGCTGCAATGGCTGCTATAAAATTAGGGAAGGAGTTGCATTGTGATATTCTAAAGAAACGACTAGAGAATATAGTTAATGTGGGATCTGCCATAACAGATATGTATGCAAAATGCGGAAGAGTGGATCTTGCTTATGAATTTTTTAAAAGAATGTCCCAAAGAGATAGTGTATGTTGGAACTCAATGCTTTCAAGCTTCTCACAGAATGGAAAACCAGAAATGGCCATTGATCTCTTTCGCCAAATGGGAATTAGTGGAGCCAAGTATGATACTGTGAGCCTATCATCTGCTCTCTCTGCTGCTTCAAATTTACCAGCACTCTATTATGGGAAAGAGATGCACGCCTACGTGATAAGAAATGCATTTAGTTTTGACACTTTTGTTGCAAGTGCACTGATAGATATGTATTCTAAATGTGGAAAACTAGCTTTGGCTAGATGTGTGTTTGACTTGATGGACGGGAAGAATGAAGTTTCATGGAACAGCATCATTGCTGCCTATGGAAACCATGGTTTCCCTAGAGAATGCCTTGACCTATTCCATGAGATGTTAGGAGCTGGGATTCACCCTGACCATGTTACTTTTCTTGTCATACTTTCTGCTTGTGGCCATGCAGGCTTAGTTGATGAAGGCATACACTACTTTCATTGCATGACTACAGAATATGGTATCAGTGCTAGGATGGAGCACTATGCATGCATGGTAGATTTGTATGGTCGTGCTGGCCGTTTGCATGAAGCATTTGATACTGTGAAGAGCATGCCATTCACTCCAGATGCTGGTGTTTGGGGGACATTGCTAGGAGCTTGCCGGCTCCATGGCAATGTGGAGTTGGCTAAACTAGCTTCAGGACATCTTGTAGACATGGACCCAAAGAATTCTGGATACTATGTATTGCTTTCTAATGTACATGCGGATGCTGGTGAATGGGCAAGTGTTCTAAAAATTAGAAGTTTAATGAAGGAGAAAGGAGTTCAGAAGATACCTGGATACAGCTGGATTGATGTTAATGGGGGAACCCATATGTTTTCTGCTGCTGATGGAAATCACCCAAAATCTGTTGAGATCTATTTGATTCTGAAGAGTCTCCTTCCTGAGCTGAGAAAACAGGGTTATATTCCTCAACCATACCTTCCATTGCACCCTCAAATCATGGGCAGGCATTGAAACAAGAATGATTGATTTCTTTCGTATTCTCAGTAATAATCATAGCAAATACTTGATGCAACTCATCATTTTGACATAACTTCTATCCAATCTTATGAGTATGCTTTAAGTTATCTCTTAAGCAAGTTATTACGTTAGAATTATTATTCGAAGGTATATTTCCAATAGTCTCACCCGAATCTAGAATTTACTGGAGAATTGTACCCACATGGTTTATGAGCTTCATGATTGGCTAAATTATTTCAATCATTCTTGTTACTTCTACCTTCCTCTTTAACCCACATTGATGACTTGTCGAACATAATTCTCCTGCTTTTCTCTTTTATTTTTCTTTTTGTTGAATTTCTGCACTCCAATCTCTTTGCCCATTTACCATTTAATAGAAATTTTTGTTATTTTCAAGTATAAGTAGATTCATATCGAAGTCTTGGAAATTTTGTTGACTTTGGTTTGACTGTTGTACTTGTAATGTCCTTGAAATATAGCTTAGGGCATGCTGTGATGGGAGAATTATCAGCGGTATATTCTTCTTTTAGTTAAAGTGTGCAAAATGCAGGAAGAATGAAAAGATCAGCAATAACTCTGTAAGGGCTCTTAATAGAAAAAAATAAGGCCACTGTTTATCATTATTTGAAATTGAGCTAGCAGGGACTTTGCTCTCTTTCATTCTGCTCCTAAAAACTGTATTAAATAGCTTACAATTGCAACGTGTAGAACAAAATATGCCTTCCTGTCTTCTCCATTTTCCTCCAACCGAACAGTTTGCAATTGTTATTATCAAAAGAAGCTGTTAGTTGTCTTAATCAGCTATACCTTAGTTCAGACAAACCTTTGTTACCTTCTAAGATATGCTTTATATTTTGCTTAGGTTGGAACACATTTTCTTACATTAATCTATATTATTTGTTGTAGTTGATGGAGAGGAAGTGACATCAACAGTATATAAATTCTGTATCTATTTTGGTGATGAAGCATTTCATAAACAAGCAAAACAAGAAATTGAGCACAACTAACGTGGCCTATCATATTTGTCCTTTAAGAGGTAATTTTTCTTAAGTCCAAACCTCTATTTAATTCTATCTCAACTCAACAATATGCGTGTTGTTTTTTCTCTGCTGCAAGGAGCGTTGTCTAGGTAGGGAGACAGTTACTAGTTCATGTTTATTGAAAATCAAGTTTATCACTTATTCTTGGACAAGAAGGTATGAAATTTAAGGAGTATTAAGATAGTCTTGGTGTATGAATACAAAGAAAGCAACTGAAAAAACTAGAGCATAATCTCAATGCAGTGCTTGTATCCTATATTTACTTAGGTTTTCCTGCCTTCTCAATGGTGACTTTATTATTATATCCTCCACTGGTCCAATCAAAACCCTCCAATTATCATTCACTTTTCTTATCTAACGTCTAATCTAATCTAATCTGCCTGTTCTTTTTTCTTAAGCCACCCAATTGATCTCTTATTCTTGGTTACGGAATACCGGATACGGATTGTTAAAGAACGGGGACTTCAACAGGTTATAGTTAGTAGAGAAATTACGGTTACAGAATATGAAAGTGGAAGAGGTGAATCGATGTCAGATTCAAGAGTGGTATCCAAAACTCAAATCTGTATCCATTAAGGCATTAATTCATCAACTCCCCAAGTCATTTATTCAGTACCTTCTTGATGAATCAGGGCCCTTCCTGTTACTATTTCTGTCTTAAATGAAGATGCATTACCCAATAGAATTCATAATCCATGAGGAAGAAGATTTTCAGGTTTCAGAGGGATCTAGAGATGAAGCAGAAAGTTCTCAACCACCTTCTTTTCCAGAACTTGAATTGAAAATTAAGGAATCCATTGAGTCCCTTAGGGGGGCAGTCTTTTCCAAGCTTAATTGGAGTGCCCCAAAAGATTCGGCTTGGATAAGTACTGTTGGTACCCTTCGGTGCACCAGTTTCAGTGACATTGCACTTTTATTTTGAGCATCTTACTCATTGGTCCATGACTTGTGCCATGCGTATGAGTCATGCCAGGACAAATCTTCAGCCAGGCCCCATAATTTCTTTCTTGCACTCTGTAAATGGTATCCATCTCTTCAGCCAGACATGGAATTTCGATGTTTCATACGAAATCAGAGGTTACTACTTTTTATCCTGTTTTGCTTGAAAAGAAGAAGGATCTCCTTTCATTGATACTAGCATTTTTTAACAATCATGTGAGGGCTAAATTTGAGTCAGAAAACTACACATTGGATGTTTATATAACAAAGGATGAGAAAGTGAAGCTTATAGATTTCAACCCTTGGGGTGCCTTTACATTGCCCTTGTTTGCATGGGATGAATTAGAGCAAATTTATACTGAAGGAAATGATGTGGAGTTTAGAATTGTGGAGATCGTTGCGCTGTTAGGGCAGGTCTGAAAACAGCTGTTGCTTTTTATTACTTGGATACCGGTGCGGGCAGTGGTTGGGAACAATTTCTAAGAACTGCAGATGAAGAGTTAAGACAACAATCCACAGAAGCTGGTGCATGACAATCAGTTGCTGTTTCTCTAAATTATTACTTGATGTAGCAAACAAAAAAGTAGCTTTTTAATGTGTATTTTTAGTTTTTTGACAAAAGGGAAAACCCGTGTTTGAAAGCATTACCTCACAGAGGATGAAGATTTCTTGTTTAACAGAAACCTATTAGTCTTTATGGTTGTTATTTTTTTTGTGGAACTTCAAACATCTGATATTCTTAATTAAAGTTTTTATGTTAGTCATTGTATGCTGCTATACTTTGAGTATTGAAACTGACTTCACAATTGTATACTATAGTATCATTTACTTATTTTCAATAATATACTAACTAAACTTTGAGGAAGTTTTGTGGGTAACACTGGAAATAAGGTCTCTCCTTCTTGAAATACAACAACATCAAAACATTGTCCCATATAAGAATGTGTGTTACGATTGTGTCGGCACCAAGTGTTAGGAGCTCAAGTTGAGTAAGCTTGTGGTTCTTAGATTTATGCATATGAAAAAAAAAAAAAAACACTGTTGGGTGGCGTCCTTTCATGTCTGAGCATATACTAAAGAAACTTGTTTTTTAAACTAGAAAAGTAAGTGCACGATACCAGCTATCAACTTCAATATTATGTTGAGGCATACACTTCGAGTGAACATGAAAATCTTCTTAAAGATGCAAATCTTCTCTTCACCTTTAGTGATTAGTGATCTCATTTTTATTGCTGTGAGGATGAGTACTTGCATTGTATTGCACTTGAAATTATAAAGCACCATGAAAGTTAAAGTTTGTATAGTTTAAATTTGTTGCACTCTAAGTGGATGCATAGCGTATTTGATGTCTGAATCTATAAAATTAAAAAGCGTATGTAGGTTCAACTATACCTTTTTGTTCTCCATCTTACCAAATATTTCTAAAACATTTTTAATCTCTATTGAATGCCTCCCATAGATAGGTAACCTAATTTCTTTTTCATGGTGACATAAAAATGTAAAACTTTTTTATTCTTTTAAATGTAATGTTTTTCGCTCTTAGTTGTGGGTTCTTTTACGTTGTTATTTCATGACAGTTACGTTTTGCTGTGTTTTAGAAGAGAGAGGAGAAGATGAAGATGAAGTTAAGCTTGAGAAGAAGAAAGAGTGAAATGAAAATATAAAGTACATGACTAATTGATTACAGATGCATGATGCATGAGGCTTTGAAGGTGTTTAAAGTGCACCAATGTTCTTGAGACCAAGAACAACCCCAACTCCAATGATGTGGCCAACAGCACCACAGGCCAAGGTGTCTGCAAGGGTGAACCCAGCAGGGTCACCAGTCTGCAAGCCTGAGTCCCTAACCTCCAGCTTTAGCCCTGCAGTGGCTTTCCTGTTCGCTGATGGAGCCAATCCAAACCTTCCAGCAAACAGCATCAGGCTTGTAGAAGCCACCATAATCTGTTCAACATTTTCAACAATCTCAGCTATCATATTAACAACAATCCTATAAACAATAGTCTCCCTCACTTCTTTTTCATTGGATTTGAACAAGAAACTGTATGATTGTTAGCACCATTCTGCAGACCCACCAAGCAATTCACATGATTGAGGCATGTATTAACAATAATTTCTTATGTACCCTTCTGAAAACATTAAGCTATGCTTTGTAATGTACTCCAATGAAACAACAAAATTTAGAAATGAGTGAAATTCATAAGATCCTACCAGATTAGTGGATGAACCAATGTAGTCACATCGAACTCCCAAACCACCCTTCCCCTTACGCCTCATGGGTTGCACAGCAACCTGTCAACAAAAACATACCCAGTTATCACAATCACATTACAATTGATACTAAAGTTCAAATTCTCTATTTTTTTTACTGTCTCCTTACTGATTTTTTAAAATAAACTAACGTTGATACATTAAAAAGGTTTAATATACTTTAAAACATCAAAATTAATATCGATAAATGTATTTTGAAAACTAAGTAGAGAAACAACAATAAAAACTCATCTGAAAATCTAAATTATAGGGACAGAAACAAGAAGATCATGTTCAATCTGTGTCTAACATATATCTATACTAAAAAAAAGATGGTAAATTTGTAAATATAAAATGTGCTGACCAAGTTCTGCACAGGGGCAGCTGAGAATTGGGGTCTGAGACCAGTGAATTGGGGGAGAGTGGTGATTGCAGTGGTTGCCATTTGTTAAAATTAAGAAGAGGAAAATGAAAATATGTTTGGTTTCTTCTCTGAGTCTCCTTTTTCTTGAAATGTTTTGTGGGTTTCTTCTCTGACTATGATGTATCTAATGGCAGCCACATGTGGAATTTGTGGCCTCAGAAGCCCAAATTGAGATGCCCAAAGATTCGTTAGTCCGATGTGGCATTATATGATTTGGAGGAATGGATAATGGATAATGTCTTAACAGCCACCATGTAACACCCTCTTTTTCACAAAATAAAATAGCATAATATAATTATTTAATTACATTTATAATATAAAATAAAAATATTTTATAGAAATAAAATAAAGTTAATTTTATATTGGAAAGAGAAAAAAAGTTAACATTAAGTTGAGTTTATAGTCATTTATTCTCTTTTTTTTATTATTTATATTTATTGAGTTTGTGATGTCGGGTTAAATATATTTTCGTTTTAAACTATCATAAACAATTATATTTTGTTTTAAATTAAATTATAGAACATTTAGTCCATATATTTTATATAATTAGTTGTTTCACTCAACAATAATGTCTGAAACTAAGGTCATTTTAAGGAGTAAAGGTCAAACTGTGTGAATTACATTAAATTTATTTTTCCTTCCTTATTTTAGGATAATAGATAATTGGAATAGATTTTGAAACGAACAAATATATAGAATGAGACAGTTTAATAATAGAATAGTTAAGAAAGTTGAATGGCCCTTGTGTTATGAAAGTTTATATGATAATATATATTAGGAATGTTCCCAACAGAACTGATAGAAAAAAAAAAAAATTAACCAATCCAAAAAATTGATAATCAATTAAAATAAATTTGTTTGGATTGATTTGGATCTTTCTTTTCTAGATTTTTGACACCTTGAAACTGATCCAATGTGTCTCACTTGGTTCATACTTGCAAATTTGTGGCAGAAGAGTGACAAAATTGTTATGTTTCACAAATGAATGAGTTGGAATGAGAGTTATCCTTGTAATGTGAAGGTTATATTATTCGTCTTGAGGGAGAAAATTCAAAAGGACTAATTTTGAATTGTGTACCCATGAATGCAAGTTTGTTATACTTATAAGTGATAGTTATCCAATGATTTTAATTTCTCAAAAATATAAAGATGGGGAGGTACATTTCCAAAAATAATTTTTAGCTTAATTTTCCAAATAAACATCCTTTGAAAAACTAACTTACCAACTTAACATAAATATTTTGCCAAAATTGCATGCTACATTACCTGTATTAAACTTAATACAATAACAAATTAAATATTTCGATAGAATAATACATTACCTTTTGATTTTAAAGCTAATATAAATATTCTTAAGAACACTTTTCACGATCCAAACAAAATATAATCATTCCTATAATTCATAATTCTTAATAATAATTACCATATATAAGAAAAAAAAGTCTACAAAGGTTTGCCTAGAGTAACTTGATCCTCCTCTTTAACTATCATCTAAAATTATTGATGAAATTTTTGTAACAAAATTCAATAAATAGCATGTGAAAATAAAAGGTTAAAATACAAATTACTTTTAAGTTTAATATGATAAGGAAAATACAACTAACCCAACTAAGTACTCATTTGGATTTCATCTTATAGGTAAATTTTAAGCAACCCATCAACGTCTAGGCTTCATGCATAAGGAATATTCTTGGTGTACCAAACCTCATTATAGAATTTGTTTCTACAAGAAAAATGATAACATGCAATCCAAATGTCTAAAAGTGAGGTCGATTCTTGCACTGATGATTGACATGGTTTTTGGTATGTTAACAAAGCATCAAGACGTGTTTTTTTTTGCCTATATTCTTTCTTCACATGAGATATAATCCAACCTCTGGCTGACTTGAAATGAAACCACCAAAACCAAACACTGATTTTAGCTCCATAGAGATAGCTATACAAGAAGCTTGGAGGCCGCGAATCCATTTGCGACATGTATGCAGGCAAACCACAATCTTACATCCTGCATGTCACCTTATGATCAGGAAACCATAGTGTGTACATCTCTACAATCCCTGCATCCCCAACAAGCTGTTCAAACCACCACTCACCAGAAAGATAAGTGATAACTCGCCTTTGCCATTAATTTTTTGCTTATAAGCAAGGAAGAGGCAAAAGACAAGGCTAGGTCATACTAAGGAATATCCGATGAACTTTTTTTCCAGATACTTGTCATGCAGAGAGGAAGAAGAAGGCACCAACAATTATCTGCCTTCTGTATTCACTTTCTTCTGCTATAATATATTCCACTGCCAGAATAGTTATGATGTCGATGTCTTGATCCACTACCCCTGCCACTGTTTCCTTCCAAAGTGCTACCACGGCCACCAGTCTTGTTACCTACACTCTGCATCCAGTTTGCTGGCTGGGTCCCTAATCCATTAAGCTCCTCCTCTTCTCTGTCATTATACTCTAAAACAAGCCTCTTGATGTCTTCTTTCTCTTGAAGCTCGGCTGCTTCTTTCTGTTTTGTACTCTGCACCAGTGAGGAATTCCGGGGGATGAACATCTGCTTTGTTTGCTGCTTGTTTCCACGCTTCACAAGAACTCTCACCTGAACCTCTTTGTTTCCACCAGTATCCTCATCAAGTTCCTCATCACCACTTTCCCCACTAACTCCCCTCCCGTGGTGATCCTTGGTTGATCCCTCAAAGACATTCATTGGAATCATCATGTTTAATGTAGGACGACCCCGTAGTTCTTGCCTTCTCTGTTCCATACTCTCCTACACAACATATGAAGCAATTACTTTGAAATGTTAGAAATACCCAGACATAGCTAAACAAGACAGAATATATTTGAAATTACAAAAGATTTTTGAAATTTAGGGATTGGATGGAAAAGAGCTAAGAGAAGACAGAATATATTTGAAAGAATAAAATCTCCAAATAATTGAGATATAAAAGCGCAAATCAGTGCACAGGTCTCCCACCTAGTCAAACCATGAAAGGTTTGAGACTTACCCCCAACAAGTAATGAGGATATTTCCAAAAATTGAACATGTGACTTCTAAGTCAAAAAGTAGTGACATTACTGTTGTGCCAAAGCCCATCCTCATTGTGATATATTATAAAGAACAAATAAAAACTCATTGTACAAGTGCAGCTCAACAAGTACAAGACCAGCTCAATAATTAAGATAGTCTACTGATGAAGTTATAATCCTAATCTAATATTCAAACAAATATGAATAGAATCATCTATCTGATGTCTCCAGTTTTCCATTTCCTATTCTTTTTAATTCCAGATGATGTTCAATTCGAGGAAATTAGATTTAGTTTTTCTTTATCGTAATAGCATAACAGTAGAATTCCTGGGAAAAAAAAATTAAATTCACAAAGGAAGTATCAAACTTTTGCAGAAATGTAGAAGGAGCAAGCAGATACAATAAATTATCCAAATACTTGCCTGCACTACAGCCTTGAGCTCCTGATCAAAATCAGCCTCTTCCAGAGGGTCCACCTCAGTTACTTTTTGTCTCACATGCACTTCATCCTCCTCATCAGTAGCAGGTCCAGGCCCATCCTCGTCATCATCTTCATCATCCTCAGTTTCACAGCCATCATCATGATTCTCCTCATCCAACTCTTCATCATCATGACCCTCTACATCAATTGTGTCACTCCCTGAATCAGTCTCACTGTCATTAACATCATCTTGCACTCCATTTTCCTCCGTACCATTGTCAATGCTCTGTCCATTGCCAACCACAGTAGTAATGGAAGTGGTCCTACTTGAAGACTTCTCATTGTCAGAATGTTTTTCACCACTAGCCTTATCAGCAGAAACTATCCGATCATGTTCCTCAAGTTCTACTAGAGCTGCATTCACTTCTTCAATAGAAGTGTAACGAGCCATATTGGGTCGTAAGTCCGCAAACAGATCCTGCACACAACAGATAATGAACAAAAACATTAAATGCAAGACAACAAAGATATATATACCATTTATCATGACAAAAATTAACTTAAAACGATTTTACCAAAGGGAAGAAGTTAGCATGGAAATGCCACCTTGTAGTTAGTGGAATAGTTTTCAAAATCTACTAATAAATAAACAATTCTAAAAGGAATATTTGAGTCGAAGGTCAGTATAATATGAAGAGCCGATGAGGTATGGGGTAATTTTGGCAGCTAGCATTCTCTCATAACACTATTTATTTTCCAAGGCGGGCATAACATGCAAGTTCTATTTTCAAAATCTACTAATAAATAAACAATACTAAAAGGAATATTTGAGCGATAGTCAGTATAATGTGAAGAGACGAAGAGGTATAGGGTAAATTTTGGCAGCTAGCATTCTCTTATAAAATTATTTAGTTTTCCAAAGTGGGCATAACATGCAAGTTCTATTTTCATCCCAAGCATCAGCATACATGTAACCTTATCCAATGGTCGGAAATTGGCAAAATAAGACTACCTCCATCCCAAAATGACTGCAGTTTAAGGTTTTTCGCATAAATTAAGAATATAAGTGTTACTTGAAACATTTTTACTGAAATAATCTCATTCTATCATCTCAATAAATGCATTGCTTTTATTTGCTGCAAATACAAACATCAATATAAATAATTTATAAGTGGACAAATTATGAAAAAAAATAATCACTTCATTGAAAATCAAGAGTTTGCCAATTTGGAATTCAGGTTAAAGCCTACGGGGGTAGTACAACATGCTAGTTATATAAACAAATCTGGTTGATACTAAGTTCGCCTTCGAAAGGTATTCTAGTGTGGTCATGCGCGCAGATGATGTTAGTGACCATTAAAAGCAAGAATAAACAAGAAAACCATACCCAAATAATGAAATACAATTAAGAAAAGGGCTGCCTGACTGACCTGTAAGTCAAATTCAATGTCCAGAGGTAGTGCTCCTTTGCTTAAAATATACCTCTGGAAGTGTATTAGGAACCGATCAAGTTTCCTCTTAGAAGAGCCACGATCAAAGTAATGCCCACAAGTTTCAAGTAGAGTAATGATCAACCTTATGCGAAAACAATCTTCAGGTGGATCAAGTACATCTTGCTGATAAGATTAAAGAACAGATTCCATAATCACAAGAAGGCTCACACATAAAAATAAGTAAACTGAGTCAAAGAAAAACATTGAAGCATGTCTACATTCAAGCCACATGTTGACAGCTTAGTTTTTAGCAACAAAGTGTGCAGTAAAATGAGGTAAACGAAGCAGCAGATGTATAATAATGACAACGTATCAAAAAGTAAACCCATATAAGTTTAGAAATGTTTACCGAGTATAGTTGCACTTACCCAGTTCAATTAGAAGATAAGATCTATGAAAATGCCGAATAATGAAAGAAGAGAAGCAGTTGATATGAACAGAGTAAATGACAGAAATTTTGGTACATATCGAGTGGAAGCCTTTGTTTTAAACAAACATACTTTCAGGTTTTACCAATACCTTCTACTCCTAAAAATAGGTAAATAGTGAAAAATCAATACCTCTGATGTCCCATGACCATAGACGAGAATGAGATAAAGTGTCTCAAAAATAACAGAAGAGTCTACATGCTCATAGTTGTAAAGCTCCCCTAAAAATCGCATGTAAGCAATGCGTCTTTGCTGCATACTGTAGTCATTTAACTCCAGCCCAACTCTAATCTCCTCAAGAACCTGAAAATCTTATCTAAAGTCAGAATGTCACTCCAAGACTTCAAATCTTTTGGAGTGGTAAATCTTCAGCAAAACTCTCATCCCTTGGAAATACTGTTCGTTCTATAACTTGAAATAGTAAATTTTTCATCATTAAACAAATAAAAATAATTTGGTCATTGTTAATGTGTTGAATTAAGTGTCTAGATTCCAATTGAGGCAACCCTTGTTCAGTCTGACCAAATTCCCATGCAAACAGGTAGGCACTGCTGAAAATATGCATTATCATACAATCAAGAGACCACAAATCAAGAGTAATATCAAACATACCTCATCAACAATAGCTACAGCAAACTCATCATGATAGCGACTTAATCCAGCAGCAAGAGATGCAATGAGGTGGATCTGACCATATTTTCCTTTGTAGACCTTCATGAAGCACTTCAAAAGATATGTCTCACATTCATTCCAAGGTAATTTGCGCAGTTGCCTCAGCACATGCTCAATGGTAGACTTGTCAAGATCAGAGAAAAGTAATTTTCTGATATACTGTAATGAAGATGTCATTAAAATATGAAATGATTAGGAAACTTTTTTGAGACAAATAAAAATAAAAATCTCACCTGATGCAATGGAGGACGAACTTTAGCTACTCGTGCAGATCTTTCTGGTGGTTTGCAAAGGTAGTATGCATTCTCCACTAAAGTGCTATGTCTCGGATCCAAATTTTTTACATTTTTCAAGCGCATCAGTATCTCCAACATGTTAGCCATTCGTATACTAGTTTCTGGAGACCGATACAGAAAACGGCCACATGTTTCAAGAAGATTGCAAGCTACATCAATGTTGTGATGTGTAAAATCATCTAAACAGGCCTGGAAGACAAGAAGAGATCAATCAAGGATTGAATTTGCCATACAAACACATAAAGATTACATAAATTCGTTCTCTTTGACTCTCAAAAAATAGAGAAAGGGTTCAATAGATTTAAACCTGAAGCAAGTAAAGGGGAAAACATGGAACAAATTAATTCTGTTAGAATAAATAGTAGTAAATAAAACTTATTGTGCTTTGTATTGAACCTAGTTCCTAGGTGTATCTCTTCGAATTCTCGTCTCTTCCCTCCCATACATTGTATCTAATGTATCCAAAATGATTATAAATGTGAAAACCTAAGAGAGGGAAACATATTCTCTCAAATTCAATTAATTCCTTTGTATTATCTTCAACTAATTCAAGATCAAGTATTCATAACCTGTTTAACTTAGTCAATTATCAAGAGAGATTAGTTGTCTCAACCAGATTGAAAAGATTTTTCTCAAGCATTTGGAAGGCTATGTTTCTAGAACTTATTCAAGAGAGTTTACTACAGCAAGTGTCAGATAACTCTTTCGTAATTCATTATTCAAAAGGTTAAGCGCAGCTTGAGAACAGGTGACTATCTATCATATATTTTCCTCTTTTCAAGATATTAGATAAAATAATTGATTGGGGGTGTGGTCGAAGTAAATGACAGTCCAAAGTTTTCAAGTGAGAAGTTATTTATTGGTTTTGTCCAGTCGTTAATAACTTCGTTATTTTTAGATGATAGTAGAAACATCCACTGTAAGGAGTCTAATTGAAACAAAGAAATATATGTCTGCTTGCCATCCAAACCAAAATAAATTAAGTTTTCCAAAAAAAAAAAAACACCTGTTAATGACAATCTTTTACTTCATTACCAATCCTAGGTAAGATTTTTTTCTTTCGGCAATATGCTTACCACAAACTAGATTTTAGGTCATCATTTTCCTAATGTTTATATCAAATTGATAATGAACAAAATGAACAATTTCTTAAATTTACATTGAGCAAGGATTTAAACGAAAGATTAGTTTGGCTCTCTATATCTGAAAATAATTACAAAGACAAGAAAAGAAAAAACTTTGAACTACTCAAGAATTTTCTTTATCCTCATCCTAGTGGCTAGTTGTATCCTCCCGAATAATCTATAATCTATAATCTACAAACAATATGTAAAGAAAAGGTAAAATTCAGGGAAGACTAACAAGCTTGCTCAACAGCTACATCTCATCAATGGGGCAAATTTCCCAAATTATTTTACATTTTGAAACTTTGAATGAATCTTTCAATTTTGAGAAATTAAAAAGAATCTAAGGAGTCTTCTCCATACATGAACCAGGAAAACATATTGTACCCTAATAACAGAATTAGGGGCTATTTCTCATACTAGGAAAGACCATTCATGGCAAAACTGAACCCTGTCAACAATATAGGAATGCCTCCAAAATATAACTTGGACCATTAAGAAATTTGTAATCATAATTGGCAGGATCTAGCTTTCATTTATAAAAAATTGATTATTAATCTATTGTACCTTCAAACAACTGAAGACTAGGCCAGGAGAAGCAATTTTGAACTTGCAAAGTTCTCCAATGAACCTGATATTCCTTATCTTTGTCTCAATGTTCATCTGGTCCTGTAAAGACATTTCAAAAAAGCAGCTAACAAGAGTAATCAGCTAAATTTGGAGCAGAGGGTAAAATATTAATCATATATGCAAAATTGTGTAAAATAACCTTTTTATTTATTAAGAAATTGAATTCCTCCTCCAGCATTTGTAACAGAATGGAGGAGACATCCTTCATACAAGTTGAGAGTGTGGCAACCATGCGTGAATAATATGCTAGCAGTTCTAGAGATGTCCTTGGCACATTGAACAGAGCCCTCACAAGCTTTTTTCGATTTGATTTTGAATTCAGATAACAGAACTCAACCTAACATGTTTTAAACAAAAAGGCATAACAATTAACAACAACAAAAAAATTAATAATACAACGTAAGAACATAAGAATAAGTAATAGAGAAAAACAAAGCATCCTCACAGTTAATTGATCTATAAGGTCCCGGCTCACACAACCAGGAAGCCTCTGCAGTAGAGCATCCAAATTTGTCCCTTCAAGACTTCTGAGTTTGTCTTTTTCATTTTCCCCCTTTTTATCATTATCTTTTTCTTTTTCCTTCTCTCTGTCCAATTCTTTAGACTTTTCTTTTTCTTCCTTATCCTTCACTCTTTCTGTGCTTTCTGCCTCCGGCAAAGCATTAGACTCTATAGAGATCTCTCCACTTTCATGGGTGGTCTGTTGACTTTTGTCTGATTCAGGTACTATTTCCTAGATAAACATATATCTTGAAGTAAGTGGGTAGTTTGAGAAGGTTGGTAAGGAAAGAAAAAACACAAACAGGATGTTTATATAAGTAAATGCTTATATTATTCTTTCAGAGAATTATATGGCATAGTGACTAAATTGACAGAAAAAGTCTTTTAATAGAAAAAGCATTTTATTAGACAGAAAAGAGGAATACAAGAATGCACACAATAAGTCCAATACAAGGACAACCAGATATAAGAAATATGAAACTAAGTAAATTGTTTAAATTTTATGGCTTGTTCAGAAACAATCACCAATGAGTTCTTACAGTTGGTTGGTCTTGACCCTTTGCAGATTGATCACTGCTTTTTGGCTCTGTTTCTCCCAAAAGCACAGCAGGAACAAACGCTCTAGAGAAAATAATGCAGGAAAAAGTTCCTTATAAAATAATACACTGTTGAACAACTAAAAGGAAAACTTCAAACCATCCATGATTACATCAAAACATTAAACAGGAAAGAATACAGAAATCAACTGGACTAATATATTTGTTACAGAGAAGTATTTTAGAAGCACAAACCTAAGATCAGGTAAACATTCATAGAAAGTCCTTGTATCTTCATCATCCCATATCGGTTCAACAGCAGAAGAATCTTTACCAGAAGCAGAAGAAATACCCTCCTCACCACTGGTAACCCTAGTCGTGTGTCCATCCTCTGGCATTACAGGAGGCTGCATATCAAGTGCTTCTGCTAATCTATTACGAGAAAATCAATTACAGGATTGAGGAACAAAGGAATAATTAGTGACATCAGAGAAATATTCACTCAAGAATCATTAAACATTTAGTGTTCATTAGACAGGAAAGTGACAGAATGAATTTAAGAATAACTGAATTCAGTGGATAGAGAAGCAGAGCTATCATACAAAGGCAACAAACTATTTTTTTAACCAATTTGGGGTACCAGGGCAAGAGAGATAAACACTTGCTGGAGGGTGGAGCTCACCTCAGACAATGAGATGTTAACATATAGGAATCAACGAACCTAAATGCATTATGTTTCTAAAAGACAAATATCTCCCTGAACTAACCTAACCAACATATAATTATATCCAGATTTGCCTTAAATTTACTTGACTGAATGTCTCACTAGACCAAAGCTTTCAAGAACACACATATATGCTAGTGATGGCATGAAATATGCATGTAAAACTACACATGTAAACCATAAACTGGGGTTCTTAGTATTTCAAGAATATATTTAGTCAGTATACACTAAGATCATATTCAATGAACAGCAATGAAATAGTCAAAAGTAAACAAAACAACTTACGATGAAACATTTCTGTATAAATGGTCATAGGATTTACGAAGCTTTTCATATGAAGCAATATTTTCATCACTAAGCTCTCCTTTTGCGTTCAAAATCTTTGAGTTTTCATGCTCCATTAATCGAAGTGACTGTCAGAAAGCAAAATTGAGCAATAATCAAAGAGGGCAACCTTCTATTTGTAAATGACCTTTTAGAAATACAATTCTCAGGTTTCATACTATATTTTTTCTCTCAGAAATCTCTAAAACATGTGTCTGTATTTTAGAAGGCAGAAGCTCTTACAGAATGCTCAGACTGAAGTAGTTCAGCAGCAGCATCATAAAAGGAATAGCATGCTTTCCGGAAAACTTTCTTCTGATCGGCTGTGATGTTAAGGCCTTTAAAAAACTGCATCAGAATGTCAGTACAGGATAATATAGAATTCAGCTAGTAATAGAGAACAATCCTCCATTGATACAGAGAAATATAAAAATAGGAATGAGGGCTGTAGTTAAACTTGCAATCATGATGAAAAATTACTAAAGATAATTTGAAACTCAATCAAAATCTAAAAGGAAAAAAGGACAAAAATAAGCTATAGAAAGCATGAGAATATTCTACTTAAGATTAATATAAAAAAATACCTCTTCATGAATTTCCGGCCCACTAACAGAGAGTCCAAGAAAAATTCTCCCCTGACGAGCAAAACTAGAAAGAAGGGTCAAACTTGTTTGTGCAGCATCCCGATCTTTCAGCTGTTCCCCATTCGTAAGATCTTTTATGATATTTATAAAAATGCCACCATCTTCAATAACTCCAACAAAGAAAAGTTCCAATAGAAGTTTCAGGGTGCTGCGCTTCTTCATTGCCTTCAAGTTTCTATCAGCATCTGACTCATCACCAGGTTTTCCAGGAGAGAAGACTTTGAGAAGCCCTTGAATCAGGCTTGGTGCGAAGTCCTTGTACCTTTGATGAAGCAAAGAACAAATCTTTCCAAAAAGAAGCAAATGATGGAGCATATCAGAAGCAAGTATTTAACTTAAGATATGCACTATATAAATTTGTATAGAAATAAAATTTCTGTGGAAAAATCATCTGTGTGCTAAACTATGTAATTAATTATTTATCTTTGATCAATAGAAGAACATTTAAGAAAAGGAAGTGTTGTGCAGTACAGTTACCATAATTAGAAATTTAAGACAAAATTAATTAGACTTGATTTGTATGGTTTTTCTTATCATTGGGTGAGAGAAAGATATAAGTGCAGTGGAAGAAGAAGATGGAACACTATGCCAATAGGCTCTTGGAGCTCCAGGTACAATTAGATTTTATAAAGAGAAAGAAGGAGAGGGAGAATTGAAGCAAGAAAATCATACTTGTCATTGCATTAAAATTCCATAACAGCAAACAAAGATTATATCGCTAAGAGTAGCTTGATCTACAAGGAACAAAAACAGTTACAGCCAACTGTTACATGTCATCTGGCTGGGCTGAACTAACTGCTTGCCCAACAAAGAACAGAAATAACTACATCCGGTTGTCACATGCCAGCTGACTAGAATGAACTAAATGAAAAGTAACACCGTACAAAATTCACACAGTAACCATATCTAATCAATGGATCCCCATGCTTCTAAGTAAAAAACATCAAATGACAGAAAACAGGGTGAAAAACTGTGAGAGCACATACCTGAACTGCAGCTTGTATATCAGAACTTCTAAGTTTGGCATCACATATTGCAGTCACGGCTTCACTGACAAATTTGCTTAAGTTGACACTTCTCAACTCATCCATCAGAGATTCACGCTGTTCCTCGTTGATCTGCTTCAGCTTCTTGATAACTGCGGTGTTGCGCTTAATACTGGAATCCAGTGTCCTTAAGAATCCTGTATCTGCAAGTAAGAACAGACTGATTATTATTCATGTAATTAATACTAATGCAATACAACAAGCATTGAACAGGTCAAAGACCTTGTTCTGCCACCTCTTCCTCACTCTTTCTTTGTTCTTTCACTTTCAGTTGTTCTGCCTATTACTGCAACTACATTAAATTTTTAAGTTTTGGTAAAATTTCATTCCTTGGTTTTCGGAAACACTTAGGAATCATGCTCTAAGAGAGGTTGCCACCCACTTAAGACTTATTTATCCTACATTTGGATTTCCGTTTCAACCTCTAAAAGTTATTTTTAACCCAAAAAGAACTAAGGGGATTCTTCCTCTATCGTAGTTTAAATGTACGTTCACACCGCTGAAATGATTACCTAAACAAGCAATTAGATCTTGGAGCCGAAAGCTTGAGCAATTATTTTGTCTACATAGGAAAAATAGAATAGTGAATTAAGGGTGATGTTATTTCAATTTTAGAAATTTTCAAATTTCTATGGTTATAGAATGGTGCAGAGTGAATTTTGAGGGGAATACCAAATAGTAGATCTATAAATGATGCGCGGGATTTTTAATTACTACACCACACAAAGGAATGCTTCTAGGTTTCCAACTGAATTCTTTCACAAGGATTTGAACATTTTGGATCCAAAAGGACTCTCAAGGCAATTAAAATTATCAGAACTTACCATTGACTTTCTACACTGTTCTGAGATTATAATTTTGGTGATCTTGAATGACAAGAAATTTTTCAAGCTTTCAATTTATTTTTAGGTTTAAGTTTCAAAATGGCTTAATTTAAATTATTTTACTTGATGAATAAATTATTTGCATGGCATGTTCATATTTCTCAATAAAAACCATGTATTTTGCTTGCTTATGCTTATTTCTATTATATCACAGTACTGATCGCTCATTGTGTTATAAATCATTTAAATAATGGCTCATTGTGTTATAAATCATTTAAATAATGGCTATCTACTTTCAAATAAAGAAAAAGGAAGCTTCTTATTCTACTCCTCTAGACTGAGGCAGGGAGTCTAATATAGTTTGAGTGGAGAGTGCGAAAAATTGTTGCAATACCGAATAATCTATTATTTCATTTATTTTTCAAGCAGAACTATAGATAGGACTTTATGTCATGGTTTTTCATTTACCAATAATCAATATTCACAAATTGGATTTGGTTATGATAAAATTTCAAAGTATGAGCTATTTGGAAATGAAATGTGCTTTGAAATCCTCCAGTGAAGGCCCAATAATAGTTCTCATATCTCCAAAACACTCCCCTCAGGCAAGAGCCTTTTGGACTTTGAGCACAGATAATGTAAAAGCCCATTTCTGCAGAAAATGAAATTAGTTTACAAAGAATCTTAATTTAAGGATCAAACACTGATGATTTGGTCGTAAAAACTGACACCAAGCTACAGACCAGTTCTTTTAAAAGCTTAACCAATTAAGGGGAAGTACATGAATTGCTTTTATATCTTAAATTATGTATTAGTTTAAAATTATACTAAAAACTTACATACTAATTTTCCTAAATTAGAGAGACTTCTACATTGAGCAAAAACTTGTCAAATACAATAACATTGACTAATGATAGTAGTGTTTAGACAACAAGCAGCTTCCAGAATGAAGGAAACAGTCCAGAATCGCATTCAAAAAGGAGCAGCTCCATCTATCTATCTACCAGGATGTGTCCGCAAATATTTGCATTAGACAACACAAACTAAGGAATTATATTATATAAAAACTAACATAAGAGTGTCATCAAGATTCATTTTCTCAAATACTGAGTTTCCCATTTATCTTCCAATACATCATCTTTGTAGTAATACATACTGCAAGCAGTATCTGTCCAAGCAATAGTTGTCAAAGGTAGAAGCTCTGAATGATGTTAAATCAATAACAAGATAAGAATCTCTCTTATCACAAATGTGATTCTTGTGCATTTTTCTGATCAAGTTTAGCACATCGTGCATAAGAAAGGACTTTTATTTACAACAGTAAAACTATTATTTTTCATCTTAGGGAGCCATTTTGTTGCTTTCTGATTTCAACCCTAAAATCAAGTAGTCTATCAAAGAATGAGGGACAACTTAAGTCATGATATTCTCTCCAGTAAATTGAAGAATTATATACATTCCTATTGGAAGAAAAAAATCATTTAGCTTATAAATAATTATTCAAAACTAGCAGAAGATTAACTAACCAGGCCTTTCAGGATTCAAATTGCTTTGACGTAAAGACATCTTTGCCTCAACGGACTTTTTTATTTCCTCAAGGCGAGCAACAGCTTCCTGCATAAGATTAGAGAAGTTAGGCCTCAACTAAGTCATCTTGCAAGGAACGAACTTTCCACAATCTTCCATTACACACAACTTTTCATTCACCAGACAAAGTAAAAAGACAATACAAAATACACATCCATAAATTCTAATGAATATCAAAATTAGCAGCCAATTTACAGTTACCATTCACAAAACTGCTAAATTTTCCTAATGAATACTCACAGAAAGTGAAGAGAAGAAAACAATAATCAACCAATAAAGGCACCATATAATCAAGAAAAGAAAAAACTAAACCATTTATGTAACTCGTAAACAAACAAAGCAGTCCACAAAAGAGTAATGCTTAAACCTCATCGTCTTGTTTGCTGTTACTTTCATCCTCATGCTGATCCATATCCGTATATTGTGCTCCCAAAACACGTCCCTGTGCAGCAACAATTGGAAGAACACTGAGACGAATTAGCTTAGGGTTCAGCGCGAGAAAAGAAAGTTGTTCCCCAGACAGAATAACAGTTGAAGAAAAGTGCAATTGAATGGTTAAAATACAGTAGCGATAAAACGCGAGACAGCAAATGCATAGATTTAAGGGGAGAAAACGGATCAAAGATGAAATTACCGGTGTGAGGGTCTTAATTTCGGGTAGATGAGCGAAGTGAGTTTTGGTGTAATCCTCACAGATTGCTTTGAATGGGAAAAAAGAGAGAAGAATAAGAGAAGGAAGTGGTGAGTATTGGTTTGATATTCTAAGAAAATGGTGGTTTTGTTAGGATGAAATTGCGAATGTGAGAGATGAGTCTCTCTGTGTTTTTTTGGGTCTTATTTGCACCACTGTTCATGTGAGTAAATGGAAACCACCTTAGAACAAGAGTGAGCCAAGGAACTTAATTATTTATTATTTATATTTATTATTATTATTCATAATTAAAAAAAATAGTAAAATGAAAATAACAACAGCAGTTTTATCAAAAAAAAATGTAAAAATGAATGTTGATAAAACTAAAAAAAAAAAGTTACAACAATTAGTATGAATTATTTACTGCTAATAGCATTTTCCTTAATCTATTTGTAGCCTAGTAAATATTTATTTAGATTATTAAAATTTAAAAAAAGTTCAAATTTAATTTATGTTCATTATTATTAATATTTACTATTGGAGATAGATGAACAGTTGCTTTTTACATGGGTGTGTTCTTTATTTTATAAAAATAAAAGATAAAATTATAATAAAAGTTATATTAGAGTTATAAAAGTTTGTAATAAAAAATAATATAATTATTACTGGTTATAGACAAAAAATAAAATATAACTAAAATAAGAATATTTATAAATATTTACCATAACAAAAAGTAAAATTTTAATTATATATATATATATATATATATATATATATATAAGTAATTCTAGGATTATGTATTATTATAATTATGAAATAAAAATACTTTCAACTTTTTTATGATAAAAAATAGTTAACTAGTATAAAAAAGGTAAGATAAAAATATTGACACTAAAGCTACTTACATTCTAAGATTGTATTAAACACAATAGTAGCATTTTCTCTCTTATATTATATATATATATATATATATATATATATATATATATATATATATGTGTGTGTGTGTGTACACCTTTAAAGTACATAAAAATATTATTTTATGTATTGCACATATTATTAAAATGTTCTAAAAGTATTATAAATTAATATTAAATCTTACATTTATATTGAAGGAAAATCACATGCTATCAGTCTTCTTCATATTTACATTTTTATCGTATTATTTTATTTTAATGAGTTAAATTTAATATATATATATATATATATATTAATTTATACATTTATCTAAATACAAATTTTATATTTATATTGTTATTTTTTTATATCTGATGAGTATAATTTATAATTTTAATGAGAATCATGTTTAAAAAACAATATAGACTATAATTTTGTATGAGAGGCAAATAAATTTTGTTTATAATTTTATGCTACAAAATATTGCTTCTTTTGAAATTTTTCAATAAAAGTAGTTAGAATATGTTTATTTTTAGTAGATAGGTAATTCACAGTTATTGTTTTATTTTTTTATGGTTGTGTTAGATAGTAAAAAACACTAAAATAAATAAAAATATGAGATGTGTAAGATAATGTATATTTTAGAGTGATATAATTCATGATGAGTGATAAGAACCCTCATTATGGCTCATTTGTATTTTTAAGTATTTTTTAAATACAATGATAAAGTGTTTTTTTTAAAAGTAGAAAATTGTGACTTTTATTATTTGTATTAAATCATAAATTTTCATGTTATTATTTAAAACTTTAAATTTTAATAGTGCTTTATGATTAACTTTTTCATTTTTCTGAGTCACTCTATCATGTGGTAGTCGTAATTTAAATAGATGTTTAATTTAAGTTAGTGTTTGTTATCCATGTTATCGAAGCTTTTTCTTTCCAAATTATCCTCGTAAAGGTATTAATGATGGCTACTCTTTCACCACTCAAAATGAAATTGTATGAGTTATAAGAGATGTGACAAATCATTTGTAATATAGAAGACATAACTCAATCTCTTTTTCAAGAATAACATAGTAGGTTAATAGTTTTGTTTGTTGATATCAATATAAGAATTAACATAAAGTCATGATATTTTAATAAATTTCTGACATAAAATTTCCTTAAACATGCATGCTACACTAATCATTTCAAGAATTTAGAAAAAAAATCATAAAAATGATTTTTTTTTTTGAATAAATTGAATTTTGTTCCTTTAAGAGAAGTTCCAAAATGTCAAATGCTAGATTAAGTCACAATAGTTTATAATATAAAGTCAATGTATATTAGGATGTTCAATGTAATTTATATGAAGTGAGATCCTCTTGATAATGACATATTTTACCATGATTTCAGTATTGAATTGAGAGAAAATGTCAACTCTTTCTCAGCTTTGTACCTTCTTTATGTCTCAATTTGTTAAGTTTCTAAGTAGCTACATCTTGAGTTGGATTGATTTAAATTTCACCACTAATCCCCACTTTTTGGTTGTTAAACATACATATGAAGCTTGTTAG
This sequence comes from Vigna radiata var. radiata, assembly GCF_000741045.1. Taxonomy (NCBI): domain Eukaryota; kingdom Viridiplantae; phylum Streptophyta; class Magnoliopsida; order Fabales; family Fabaceae; genus Vigna; species Vigna radiata. Next base: position 4,827,380 of record NC_028355.1, read on the forward strand.
CCAAACCGAAGAATGGAAGAACCGCAAAGTTCGAATGAATGTAAAAAGAGGAAATATTGAGCAAAGATAAATGCTAAATCTGGCGTGCAACTGAGCCCTATTCATCCTGAATTGTTGTAGCTGAGGTGCAGCTGGGGTGTAGCTGAGCGCACTGCTCTCTGGAATGCTACCGCTGGGGTGCAGCTGAGCGTCCTACTCTCTGGAAAGTTGTCGCTGGGGTGCAGTTGAGGTGCAGCTGAGCGATGGCAACGCTGATGTGGCAAAAATAGGTCTTTTTAAGCCTAAAACGCGAGAGCTCTACATCTTTTTGCAACCAGACACAATTTCTCTCATTGGGAGCTCTTGGATGCGAGCTAAGAGTTGTTTGAACATTCCATCTTCTTCCTTGGGTTCTCTTCCTTCTTCCATTTCCACCATTGTTGTAAGCTTGAGTTTTCCATTCATGGAGAGCTAGTTTCATTATTGTTGGAGGATTGTTGTAGCCACTGAACTCTTATGTAAATCACGTTGTTTTGAATGCATATATGTCTCTTTCATTGATTGTTAGTGTTTAGTTCCTTCTCTTAATGCTTGTTGTGAAGTTGCTACCCATGACTTGATTTTAGGGTTTGCTTAATGTTGGGTAAATCTGGACTTGGGTTAAACACCTAAAGGAAATAGTATATAGGGATAGAACTAGGACCTTTGGTTGTCGTAAAATCTCATTTCGTAATGCAAAAATAATTGTTAGGTTTTCCAAGGGATTGGAGCCTAATGAGGAAGTCTAGGCTTATTCTACCAAGGGATTGGGGTTTGAGTAAATTAGTATATTTACATTGACTTATTAATGAAGAGGAAGTGATTTCATTTACATAAGAGTGAAGTAGGTGAAAGCATACCCCCAACAATGCCATTCCATATCATTTCTAATCTTGCCATTTCCAAGTGTTTGAGTGTCAAATATCACCTTTACTATTTACTGTTTCGTGTTTACTTTAATTGCACAAAAACCCAAATTATGGAAGAATTCTTTAGTTTAGGTAGTTAGAAATTATATGATTGTCTAGTGAAACGAGTCCCTTGGAAAACGATATCTGGTCTTACCGGTTTTATTACTTGAAACAATTTGGTGTACTTGTCAAAGTCTCAACACCTCTTAAATTGTGTTTGTAGAATAACAATAATTATAACATGGATGATGATGGTAACAATAATAATAATTTTTAATTTTGAAACATTCTTAATAAACATTAAGGAGTTGGACTAATTAATAGGAAAGGAAACAAACTTAGATGTTATTAAAGGATGCAAGAAAAAAATACTCAGTGCCACACTACAACATCAAATGTTAAAAAAGGAATACAACTCTAGATAAAAAAGGAAATGGAGTAGAAAAAATAAAGAAAAATAAAAAATAAAAGGAAGGTTAATTAATTTTGTTGGATAAAGATACGAAGTTTGTTAATCATTTTCAAAAATTGTTGTGGGATAAGTTAGGTGCAAAACTTTTCTTCTCCACAACTTGTCATTCTCAAACTAATGGTTAAATCACGAAGTGGTAAATAAAACTATTTATCAACTTCTTAGATGTTTTGTAAATAAAAATTTGAAAACTTGGGAGGAATGACTACCTATGTAGAGTTTGCTTACAATAAGGTAGTTCATTCTACTACTAAAATGTGGTTGTTGAGGTAGTATATGATTTTAATCCTCTAACTCTCATAGATTTATTGCTTTTACTAATATGACTAACAAAGATGGTCTTGTCAAAACTACTTTTATCAGGAACTTGCATAAGGATGTAAAGGCTCAAATAGAAATGAAGATGGAGAAGTTAGCTTCTCAGGCTAACCAAGGGGAAAAAAGATCAAACTTGAACCAAGAGATTGAGTGTGGCTTCAATTTAGAAAGAAAAGGTTTCCTTCCAAAAGGAAATCAAAACTCTTACCTAGAGGAGATTGACCATTTCAAGTTCTTATAAAAATTAATGATAATGCTTATATTATTATTTACCTTATGATTATGGTGTAAGTTCTAGTTTCAATATCAATGACTTATCTCCATTTGATGTAGGTACGAAGTTGAGGACAATTTCACTTCAAAAAAGAAGGTATTATAGAGGACTATCTTTGAAACCAATACAAAAAGAATTGGAATAGGAATTTGAAGAAGAATCATGGCAGTCCAAAGGACTTATGCAAGGTCAGGGAGTAAATGATTAGAAAAACATATTTTATCAAAGCTCATGACGAAACAAGAAGCTAGAAACTCATAATATGAATATCATATCTTATAGTTCCATTAAAGAATAGTTTTGAGTCCTTGTAATTTAATTTAAATACTTGTAAGTTCGTTAGACGAGGCATGGGTCGTTAGGCAAACATTTATTTTGAGTTTTACATAATTCAATAAATCGTTGGGCATTGTTTTCACTAAGAAAGTAGACATTACGTGACAAATCCTAGAATTGGACGAAAAGTTCTTTTCAATTTTTTTTTTTAATTTTGAGTTAGTTTTTGACCTGATGTATTTGAACTTATCTTTAGAGTATTAAGTGTTTAAGATAGATGTAACTACCTTTTATTGGTCATTTATGGAATTGAATTTTATTTAAGAGATGATTATCTTTGTTTTTTTGAATTAAAACACCTTTTAAAGGTTTGTTAAGCATGAAGTAGAAAGATTCATTTATTCTAAATATAAGGATGTTTTATTTAAGGCTTAATACCTCCCTTGGTCCTCGTATTGGTGTGAAAATCTCAGTTCGGTCCTCAAGTTTTGAACTGTCTCAATTGGGTCATAATTTTTGTAAAAATGCACACATTTTATCCCAACCGTTAACTGATCTCAAACGGCGTTAAGTTTAGCTGACGTGGTATGCTGACATGTTGACTTAATCTCTTCTTGGTCCTCGTATTTGTGTGAAAATCTCAGTTCGGTCCTCAAGTTTTGAACTGTCTCAATTGGGTCATAATTTTTGTAAAAATGCGCACATTTTACCCCAATCGCTAACTGATCTCACTGTGCAACAATTATCTTCTGCTATAAGTGATGAACCTATAGGTTACCAAGTTGGTTCATTGGCAGAAAAGGTTGTGAGACTGATTGCACTAGTTACGCAAGTTTTCCGATGACTTTATTTTTTGAGCCGACGAGATAATTTGTGTAAAATTCCTGATTCTCAGATAGATGAATAAAATCCCTAATTCAAATAAACTAAATAATAGGCATTGTGCCACGTGAAACACTGCTTATTTTAAAAAAAATAATTCATATAATTAAATAATACACGTCAGCATGTCATCTGGCTACCAGGTCAGCTAAACTTAATGCCGTTTGAGATCAGTTAACGATTGGGGTAAAATGTGTGCATTTTTACAAAAATTATGACCCAATTGAGACAGTTCAAAACTTGAGGACCGAACTGAGATTTTCACNCAAATACGAGGACCAAGAAGGGATTAAGCCAACACGTCAGAATACCACGTCAGCTAAACTTAATGTCGTTTGAGATCAGTTAACGGTTGGGATAAAATGTGTGCATTTTTACAAAAATTATGACCCAATTGAGACAATTCAAAACTTGAGGACCAAACTGAGATTATCACACAAATACGAGGACCAAGGAAAGTATTAAGCCTTTATTTAATGTAAGGATAATAAGAAAGGTAATTTAACAATTAGAATTTTTCTTTAATTTTAATTTTGGAAAGCTTGTGAATATATCTCTATTCTAGTGATACAATTGTTCAACTGGTAGCTTTAATTATGTTTTGATTGAGAGATCTTAATTTAATTACAACAAAATTTGTCAATGAATTAAGATGCAAATTCAACGTTTTATTGAAGATTCATTATGCTTGTAAAGCAAGCAAGTAACAACAACAAATAAATTATATTGTGTATTTAAGAACAAAATAATTGAAAAAACTTAGTATAAAATAGAAATATGGTATCCCTAGAATATTTAAATTGGATAGTTTCCTTATTATAAATAGGTTGACCAGCTTTAACAAGGCACAAATCGCCTTGAATTGCTAAGATTGAAGAGTCTATGGGTTCAATGGATTGAAATTCCCTGCAATTCACAAGCACATTTTTCACTGTGCATGGACAGTTATTAGTGATAGTCACAATCCATTCTGGTTTTCCTTCAACTTGAACTCCTGTTCTCTTTTGGCTTGTAATCACATCCCATAGATAGCATTCTCCAAAACCTAATGCACAAAACAACAAGTCATGAATAAAATCATGAGTTCTATGTATAATCAACATAGAAAATCTTATAATTTATTATAAAATTTCTATTACACTCACCTTTATGTCAATTTTAATGATAATTTGTATACAAACTTACAATTTTACCATTGTGTCACTTATTATATCAAATAAATTATAATTGGTATAATAAGCTATATAAAAAAATTACTTTTCCATGAAAACTAAAATTTGTATATTTGAAAGAAACATTACCTTGAGAAATAAGAGAAAGGAATAATATAACTATGCCAAGAATTTTGATGGTTGAATTAGCCATCTTATATAACACAAATGTAAGCTTTGATTCTTAAATTCGTTGTCATGCTACAACTACAACATGAGTGTGTTGCATTATTTATAGATATTGTAGATAACTTACGTTGTTTTACATTATTTATTGGTGAGAGTTTTTGGGATAATTTACGTTTGAATAGAATAATGTGTAGATGAGTTATAGTGAAAATATTACGTTGTTTTTACTGTGAATTATTTGTAAAGAGTTATTGAATACAAGCTACGATGTTATATAACACTTATTCAACTAAAAATTTGACACTTTAGTAAATTATTAAATAATTAAATGCCTTTTTATGTATGTTATCAAAGAAAATCACGTTGAATCCAATAAGGAGGTCATGCACACACACTCACAAAAAAAAATGGCTGGAAATTATCCTCTTTTTTTTTTTTAATTTCAAAACATATTTTGAACAATTTTTAAAAACGTGATTTTTTTTATGAAACAACTATTCAACATTTCTCCATTAAATAATAGAGGGTTAAATTTACGTTATATTTGTTATGCATAAACTTCTAATTTCACTTTCGAGGATGAAGTTATAACAATTTCACTTTTAGTGATAAGTAAAGAATTAGAGAAAAAAAAATCGTAGTTATTCTTCTATTTTTAGAAGGCTTTGTATTGTAAAAACTTTATTTCCAATTTCAATTTATGTTCTCACTTTCTCATACATCGATTATTCAATCTTATTATGTTGGATATGTGACTGCAAAATTGGCAAGAACCTTGTGAAAAGAAAAAAAAAAATTGTTTATTCATTGTTTGCATTTGATCAAATGTGATGTTTAGGATGATGCTGTTGAACATAAATGTAATTTGAGTCTGTTCAGTAGTTATTTCCAATAATTATTTCAAACTTATTCAATACTTAGTTTATTTACATTAAGCTATAGGTTGAATAAAGAAAAATAAATTTTATGATGAAAATTCTTTAAAAACATATTCTTAGGAAATATATATCGAGTTTATATTTTTGAAATCAAGTATAAGTTGAAGTCCAAGTTATGTATAAATGGACAAAAATAAAAATATATAACAAATCAATTATTTTAAATTTTGAATTTTGAGTTGAAAGTAATATAATGATTTCTGTAATAGTTTTTTCTTTCCTTTAGGAATAAATCTGCATTCAATAACACCATAAACAATAGACCATAATCAAATAAATAATATTTGACACTTTATTTTGGACATTGGTAGAAAAGCTAAAACACTGATAAGGGAATTGAAAGATGACTTTTTTAATTGTATAATGTGAAGAATTGCACTTTCATATGATTTTTTTTTTAAAACATATTACTATATGGTTTTTCACAATTCTTCATCAAATTGCTTAAATAATATTTTAATTTTCGCAGAAAAAAAAAATATATTAATTTTCACTAAATTGATTATAATAGTAAATCAAGTTTTTCAAGGATTAAAGTTGTAATATTAAGAGTTCTTTAAATTTTAAGAAAACTATATATGAAATGAATAATATATCATTTAAAAACATAGAGAGAAAAGAGAATTATATAAATACTTATATTGATTCACTCTATTATAAGAATTCCAATTCATTGTTTAATCAAATTGATTAGAATAATCTATTATATTTTCAATTTTCGCAAAAACTCAAGAAACAAGACAATAATACAGACAATCTTAAACCTTACAAGACCCTTTAAAAAATTGTATCATTAACAACCTAAGTAAAATTCAAATATACCAAATAATTTGTTTTTTTTTTTTAAATAATCTAGACAAGTTGTATCACAAGATGAAAAGAAAAGATACATAAATGATCAAAACGTAATTTGTTTAATCAATGATCTAAATTCATCGATTCAATAAAGTAACTCCAATAAGTGTTTCTAGCTTGTAAAACTTATCTTAATGTCGAAAAAAGATTTAACATTTTTTTCCAAAGATATATAAAGTTGTGAGCTTTAATAGAATAAAATGTATTTTATTAAAATAGTAATGTATGCCTTGTTGATGTTTAATCCATTAAAACATATTCTAGTATATTAAAATATTATTTTTAATGAGTTAAAATTGCTAGATCATAAAATCTAATATGTTTAAGTAACTTTAATGAATTAATTTTTATTTTTAATCAATTAAACTATTCTTCCTTACAAATCCAACAGTTCTAAGAACAATTTAACATATTAAAATATTTTTTAATATGTTAAGAAAAAAAAAAGGGTACAAAATGTAAGTGAATTAGAAAAAACAAAGCTATAAAAACCTCACATATTAATTGCAGTGTAGGATGACATTTACGAGGTACAGAATGAAATACTGGGTAAATTGTTTATGATAAAATGTAATAAAAACCGATCCGGTTATCAAACCGGTGGAGATAATGCGTTGAAGGATCAGTGATCAAAGTGAGGATCAGGTATATACCAAAACATAAATGCAAATATTATATAAAAATGTCACATATTTAAATTGTCGTGGGCTTGAGGAATCATCTCTTAAACCATTTCATCTTCGGACGTATCAATTGAGATGTCTAATAGGGAATTATTTTTTGCTCGACTTCAAGCTGTTACAAATGTCAATAGCCATTATTTTGATGCCATCGACTTCAGAAACAAGAATAGTAAACAATTTAATTGTCATCCGATACAAAAAAAATTAACAAGGTTGAAAATAATTTCATATTTCCTATAAAACTGGTGAATACAAAAACCCTCTTCAGCAAGAAAATTGGTACAAAGAATGAGCACTTGCATGTAAGCTACAAAATATAAACAGTGAGGGAGAAGCGTAATTAGTGTCCTAGAATCATCCACTTAAAACTACGTGAATAGAGTTACAACGTCTCTACGATAACCTCTTACAATCAAAATCCTTGGTACATTCTCCAGCAACAGATCCATGTACTCCATATAGAAGTATGCTGGGTGACTCAGTGGAGGTGGAGGAAGACTTACCAATACAACAGCAGCCATTCTTGAATATCTCAGAATTATTGAATTGAGCTTTAGCGTTGTGTAAAGAAACTTCTCCACCTGCTTCTCGTTCACAACCACAGGCTTACCATCTGCCATTAGAGGAGTACCTTCTTTCTGTGATCTCACCTTCATCTGGGTTAAGTAATCATCAATTCTCTGCTGAGCACTAGTAAATGCTTCTGACGACTCATCTTGTGGAGACCCACCACCCCCATCCACCTGTGCATCCCATTTCATTGTTATGACAAAAACTTCCGCTTGCATCCGAAGATCATAAAGGAATTTTTTCACATCAGCTTTCAGTCCCTCTGCATCTCCATCGTCTTCTGCGATACAAAAGACCTGAATCTTGCAATTCTCAAAGCTCGCCTTGGTAAGAAGGAGCTGAGAGAGAAGCAGCATGAGACCACCATCTCTTACAATCCAGTACAAATCAATCGTACCATACTGCCTCTGGTACTCGTTCGGCCATTCATCAAGACCCTTAACTATAACCACAGCTTTGTTTGCAACAATACAATCATTGATTATCCCAACGAAGGTGGCAGGGATTTCTGTCAAGTTTTCCCTTCGCCAGATTTCTGGGTAACGCATCACCACAATGTTTGGCTTGAGATTGCCCAGGCCCATTGTCTGAATAATGCCACGGAAGCCTTCAGACATGTTCGGGGCTACAACAATCTCAGCCACACCTTCACAATTTTTGTAATCAATGTAGGTGCTAAGTTGTTTACAAGCAGTTTTGGCATCTTCAGCACGTTCATGGTAATCACCATCTAGTATAGAGACAAATATGGACATTCCTCGACCTTTCTTCTTCATGCAGTTCGCAAAATCTGCAAGTTTGGGATGACAGGGAACGTTTTCTGGCAGTTTGCCCCAGGGTCGGCAAAATATTAGTGGAATTGGATACCAATTCTTTGGGTGCACTTGACTTGCTACAAAAATAAGTGGAAATAAGTTGCTAGGGAACCCTAAATATACAATAACAATACATTAACAGAAAAAAAATATATGAACGGTATAATGCTATAATAAAGCTCTTTCTATTCGTATAAAAACATTTATTTGACCCTTTTAAGCAAAAACCGTTCAACAATTTTTAATTTTATCATATGAATAATCAGATTCTTACTCTGAATGGTAATGATATTAAAAACTGCAGACGATAAATTAGATCATTAGACATACTCGCAATATAAGAGAAAGTAAAAGTCATCCAAGTTTTAACTTAGAAATGCTATGAATGAAATTTATAATCAAGCAAACTGTGGCGAGTAAAGGCTTAATTTCCAAAACATTTATCAAAATGAATATTTATTGTAAAGAGACGAGCCAAATTATGTCAATAATTTATGTTCATCATTATCTTGCAATGTCTATGATAAATATTAATTTTTTTCATAAAAAATACTTCTAAATGATTATCTTTCTTTCCTCTTCCCTTGGGGTTGACAAGGCATTTGATAAGAAAAGTTAATTGGACAAAGGGATGAATAATCAATTTGTTACAATAATAAAAAGGTCCTAATTATGATGAAGCTCAAATTCAAACGAAGTTTACTTCTATAAAATAGAATTTATTCACATCCTGTACATAAAAACCCCCACCAAAAGAATCAAGAGAAATCTAAACCCATGATAAATGCAGATTGTATCATTAATAATTCAGAGATAAGAAGCCAGAATGTTTTAAACTCTCAAACTGCAGATAATTCTAAAAAGTCTTTTCATGGGGAGTAAAATTGTTTTTCTTAACAATGAAAATATCATTATTTCCAAGCCTAATCATCAAATATTAAGAGCATTTCTATACAATATAATTAATATATAAAAACAAACAGAAACTTGGTATAAGTTGTTCCACAGTGTGAAACTCAGTCAAAATCCTTTTAATTCAATTTGAAATCATTCAGACTGAAATTAAGGGGGATCAGGCTGCACTAGTAACTGGGAGAAAGGAGATGAAAAATCTAAGCCAATTAAAATAATAACTTTTCCAAGATAACACGAATGAGACATCATCAAAACGAACACCTTTTGGGGGTTAGGGAACTTTTGAAAGGAGAATAAACTAGTGGATCAACAAAATCTATGTCGAGTGCTTGACCATTCAATCATACATAGATGACAAATTCAACATTGTCATTCTTTTCTGTATTGTATCACCTACTTGAGGAAAGCATATAATTGAGTTTTGAATGATACATACCTCCAAGGGACCGAAGGCTACGAAGTGCTAGTTGGAAATAGGCACTTTTGAAACCATCACCCCAGTCCCCAGCTTTTCCTTTAATGCTCACGTACTTATATATGAGGCTTGCAAGGGCCAAAGATACCACAGTGAATGACCAAGAGATTAGGAACATGATCACTGCAAAGCGAAAAGTTAATGATCAAAATCAAGTTTCAAGATGAACACTTTTGAAGCAGCAATACTATAATAGTACGGACCTAATGAATAATAGCAAACTGTTTATAGATTCTCAATACTTCATTCCTCAGACTCACCCAAATGATAAATTTAGTATTTGAGAAAAAATTGGAGTATTTTAATCCATATCCATGTCTATTTGTTATGTTTACATAAAGAAATTTCAATCATCCTACATGTATACTTCACACACCAGATAGTAGAATAGACCAAATCTAAAACAGAGATTTGAATCAATTGGAAAAACAAAGGGAGACAACAAACCTATGCATAGTAATGCTCCCACAAGGGACATACTCCAATGGTGAAATTTCCACCGAGGACGCCAACTAGGGGCATCTAGTAGATCAAGAAGGAAGCAGGATAAGTTGACACCAGTGTAACATAGAAGGAAAAACATAGTTACAGTTGGAGTGATGAGATCCAGATTCCCAATAATGACACATCCTATACACAAGAAAGCAGTAAAAAGGGTAGCAACATGTGGTTCACCGCCATCTGCAGCTTTAAAGTAATTCAAAATAGGTAAAATATCATCATTGGCTATCGCTGCAAGCAGACGTGGGGCACCAGTCAGGCTCTGAAGAGCAGCACCCATAGTCGAAAGAATAATTCCAATTTTAATTAATGAAGGAAAAGGCCAGGCAACTGTAGCTGTGAGTAGCCTGCACAAAAGCTCAAAATCAGACTTCAAACCAGTGAATAGAAATTCTAAATGACAAAGAGAGATATAATATTCCTAATATATCCATATCTCCATAATTTATTTTGAAACAAAATCCTAATATTCCTGATTAATCCACACCCTCCTCCCAAAGAAAAAAAGAAACAGTGAATGTTCAACGTCGGATCAGGATCAGATACATATTAATGCGGGATAAAATACTTTGAAATACAAACAAAATGGTAAAAGGATGAAAAGGGGATTTATTTGGTGCAACATTTAGATAGAATAGGCATTTTGAGCTAATCCCTTTATCTTGTTTTCATTTTCCTTTTTCTCTTGTTATGTGGAAGCCTGATCTTGCTATTCATTTTTTCTCAGGTTCCTCAATAAATTCACTTTAAAAAGGAGAACTTGAATTGCATTACCATTTGCTGATCATTTACATCAGCCAGTACAAACTATATATAGACATTGAAATGGATGCTAACCTATCTACTTTTTGCTACAAATCCGTACATAAGGTAAGTGGGAAATTATGGATGTAACTCCTAATTAAATAAATAAGAAAATAAACTGTACATGACTGCACAATACAACAATTTTTTCTTTATATCAAGAAATACTAAACGAACCAAAATTACCTGTCAGTTAAAAGCTTCTCTCTGCTGGCAACAGAGCCAAACAGCACCAAAGAAATAAAATACAGACAAGTAGTTGCAAGAGTTGCTGCTAAAGTTCCAACAGGAATTGATCGCTGAGTATCTTTCAGAGAGGATGATCGGTTAGAACCCGCCATTATTCCCGTCACAGCAGGGAAAAAGAGGCCTACCAATGAACTGGGAGAAAAAGAAAATCAGAATTGAAAAATATCAGAAATATAAAGTAGCAAATTTTTCGCATGATTGGTCCGTAAGGGACCTGCTGTAATTTTTGTGGTTTTAATTATACAAAAAAAAAGAGAGGCTATTTTAAGGTGATGAAACTCTTTCCCCAACTCTTTCAACAAGGTTGCCAAACTTGGCCCTCTAGGAGAACTCACAGCCCTATTATGCAAATGGAACTCTTGAGAGTTTCCATGCTTCCAAAATATTGCTTAAAAAACATATCATTGTACAGTCTTGTCAATAGCAAATAGTGCAAAATCACAGAAAAGCTGAAATTCTGCTATATCATATAGTGTTGCGAGTAAACATTGAAGCCACATCTGAAATAACATTTATATATTTTATAAAAAATAAAAATAAGGTATACGCCAATAGAAGTAAGCTGTTTAAGCATGAACATGATATTAGCTCGGAGTCAGAATGGTGAAAAAAAGAATGCTCATAGTTAAAGAAGTCTCCCTGCACTTCATATATATCTAACTAATCCCACCCATCCAGATCTAAATCCTCTTATAATTTATCAGTCACAAAGGAAATCTATTATGCTGCCACAAGTCACTAATTTGATATTCCTGATTCTGTCACTGACACATTTCTCTACTTTCCATCCCCTTCATTACGGAGTAGACCTTAGTTAGTAGGCGGTCCATCACAGATCCTATAATTGTAATTAGGCAACTATAACAACATTCATGATAGGTCGACAATAACAAATATTTTTAACTGTCTAACACTCTTGTCAACTCAGCATAAAATCCAAGAATAACTCTTGGTCCTGGAAGTAACATGTTCAAATCCTACAAAACAGCTTCTCTTACGGGGTTTGAGGTTGTATACATCTAAGTTTTCCCAAACTCGAGTTAGGAACATTGTGCACTACGTTGATCAAGCAAAGGAATTCAAAAAACAAGTTAAAAGATGAAATAAACCACCTTTAAAAAACTTCGCTACCAAAATTGAAATGTTTTAATAAAAGGTTAATGATATCATTTTCAAATCCAAAAGGTAGAACTTACACGAACTAAATGGAAGAACACAAATATCGTATGCAGCCATTACATATGCAGATTTAGTCTAACTAAACTCGTTATCATAGTCGCTCCAATTCACCATATAGAGCTTGGTCAATTGTTAAAAGCAGAAAAACATTGTTCACAAATTATTTACGGACAAAGTAAAACCCAAAGTCCGCGGATATTTGTTTAGGCTATTCATGTCATAGTGAAAGTTTAAATGGCAGCATAGAACGGTATGTGGTTAAATGAGAAAAGGCTGGGAAATCTTACTTGAAATCCCAGGTTACCGAGCCATCAGTTTGTGGAATTCCAGCATTATTAGTCTTTTGATAATCTGAACTCCAATTTTCTCTAAATGTCTGTGAATTCAGCCCAGTAATTCCCTCTGCATTAAATAAGGGGGAAATAAAGTTAATTAAATCAGTATAAATAAATATGAAATACAAAAAAGATGGAAGAATGAAAGGAGAGAAATCCTCAACATCACACCAAGGAGTAATAGCAATGGAAGCGAGAGCTGTTTCCCTAATAATTGTCTAGATATGATTCTTTTTTGTGTTTTTGCTAACATTTCTCTTATCAATAATTTCAAACTGTAAATTATACCCTTTCTCTCTTCTCTAAATTTTGTTTATCTGCTTCCGAAAAGCAAAAGGTAATTCTAAACAAACAACATTATTTTCTTCAGATTTGAACTTCCAAATACACTTTATAGGCTTTGATAGGGTCAAGTTTGGGAAGCTTTTGGTCCAAACCATATGAATTCAGATGATTTTTCTGTGAATTTTTTATGTTAAACCATCTTGATTAGGATGGGGTTGTCCAGGTCAGGTCACTGGGCACACGAAAATTAAATAATCATTCCAAAAATCACACATAATCAGAAGAGAAAAACCATGACTTTAAACAAACACTATCAGGTCACCATTCTTTATCACAACACCCAAATCAAATCTTCAAGAAGTTGACTTGGTTTCAGTTCCTCAGGTTAACCAATAGTTAAGCACATCCCTACATTTGACATGAAAAGGCTGATGATTTGAGAGTAAATTAGAAACCTCAGGTTAACCAATAGTTAAGGACTGCAAAGACAACACAACATAAAGGGTTCAAATTACACATCCTCATTGACAGAAAATGTGCAGAACCATTCAAAGAAATAAGAGACTAAAACGCAGTAGTTTCTCCATCAATAAAAATAGTTCCTTTAAAATGGAAGTTCAAAGACTATTTGGTTTGGTAACACTTAAATTTAGAGAAATATTTCTTTAATGAAAAGCTCTTTCATAAATCTGGCCAACAAGAATAATTTGTCCAAAATAAAATAACCAAAGCACATGCGTAAACTGAGAACCTTGGGTTAGGTATGTTGTGATTATAAATAATTTAAAACTTTATAATTAGATTTCGTTGTGTACCTTACGAAATTAGACGGTCTTATTAATATATATTGTAATCCGTACACTGTATTAACTATCTATGTGTATGCACAATTTAATAATTTGTCAAAAATAAAAAAACTAAAGCACACACGTAAAGTGAGAACCTAGAGTTAGGTATGTTGTGATTATTAATAATTTAAAACTTTATAATTAGTATTTGTTCTGTGCACCTTTGGAAATTAAGACGGTCTTATTAATGTATTTTGTAATCCGTAATTATCATTCGTTCTGTGTACCTTAGGAAATTAAGATGGTCTTATTAATATATTTTGTAATCTATACACTGTATTAACTATCTATGTGTATGCACAATCTAACTAAGTCTGCATTAGGCACTCCGGTATATTCACTAAAAATTAGTTTTCCCTTTTAGATTTAGATTTGGATTACATAAAATGTCTCCAGATCCATTAAACTGAAATTAGAAGTGTTTCAAGTTCCTATTCTGGAATATTTAGTTATGCCTATGAAATATCATCACTGCTCTTCATGTTCCTTTCATTTCACCCATTTGATAACAGCTTCTTATGTGTAAAGAGGCACATAGTCTTACCCTAACAAGAAATTAAATGACGCAAAAGGCCCAAAATTTATGTTTCACATTCCTGAAAATCAACCGAAGTGTCACTGAATTGAGAAGGTGTCTATACAAAAACAGTCTACATGTAAGCCAAGCCTAGGAGGAAGCTAAAATATGGCTTCCTTTAACAGGAAACTGATTGCAAAAAGAAATGGAAATTGGGAAAAGGGGACAGAACAGAAAAACAAACCTGTGGGATGGTCCTTCCTTGCCACAAAAATTCCCAAAAATATGCAGATGACTGAAAATAAAACAGGTATGAGAAAAGCAGGTGCAACCCGATTTATCATCTTCACACCTCCAAATACAATAAAGCATAACAAAATAGTCACAACAATCCCATATATTTGCAAGTCATGAGAACTTGGACTCTCTATTGGTTGTGTAACTGCAGTCCCGTTAACATGTGTGGCAGCCTCTGCACTTGCAATACAAATAAATATATAATTATATAACATTAATAACAACAATAATAAATCATTACATAATCAAATTGCTTGATTCAAACATAATGATTAAACAATACAACAATAAAGCATAACCCTAAACAATAATAAATCATTACACCTTACCAACTCATATAAACTCATACGAAGTGAATTATAAATCAAAAACAAGCCTAAAAAACTAATTTGTAAGATAAGATTTACACCTACTTATATATTTTAAATTGGTTTTATCTTTAAACAATGTGGGATTTCTAACTCACACTTCTCATGGCGATATATATATATCTCAAGCGTAGAACTAGATATTTGAGGTTAGTCTAATAGTGGATCAATAGCAAGTGACACAATAAACCCAATAAACAACAAACCTTATTAGGATAAGCTCTAAATGGCCATGATATCATTTTAGAAAATAGATTCTAAGTCTAACTCAATTCTACAAAATCAGTTTATAATGTGAGATTTGCACTCATTTATATAGTGTAAATTGATCTTCTCTAGTCAATGTGAGATCTCCAACATAAATCTCAACATCATAAAAATGAAAAAGACATTATTGAATGCAAAACAGTGTAATAATACACCAATAAAAAAAAATACTGCCTTGTTTTTGTCAATCTAAAAAAAGAATAGTGACTCTTCCTTTCCCCTTCTTCATGGTAAAAAATGCAAAGGATCCCAAATTATAGTCACCATGGAAAAATGTGATGACAAAATCAATCATAGTTGAATGGCCTTTAAGCACAACTTCTTTGCACTGCATGATTTGATTATTCCAATCTACTATCTAGTTCTATTATAACGAATTTAGAAAAATAGAAACATTTCCAATAGCTATTGAAATCTTTATGGTCTTTCTGACATGTAATAAACAACAACTAGTAAAGTACACACACACACACATATATATATATACACAGAGAGAGAGAGAGAGAGAGAGAGAGAGAGAGAGAGTGGAGGGATCAAATTACCCAAAGTAACTCTAAAACATCTCTATCATTCAATTCCTTTTAATCTAAGGGTCTGAGTGTTGATGTTGGGCGTGGCCAATCCACTCTAGGCTATATTTATGTTTAATAGCTGATCAATAGGATAAGGTGTTTTCAGCTATAAAAAGTTTAAAGCTATACCTTGAAATCCCAGCACTAAGATTAGTTACTCAATAAAATGCTTAGGCTAAAACAAAATAAAAGGTGAAGATGAAGATAAAGAGTAACGTTTACATAGTTANCTTCGGAACAACTCAATCCCTTTTCATATTGTAATCAATAAAAGTTCTCTTTTTGTATCCCATATATATGTTAGCACAATTATAAAATTCTACAATTCCAGTATGCCAATTTCAACAAAATTAGGAAAAAAAATTAACACTACATTGA
>NC_028355.1:4844016-4880265 GCF_000741045.1 Vigna radiata var. radiata
ATATCAATTATTAATGCATCCTAAAATTTACTTAATTTTTTGGAAAAATAAAATGCTATCCTATTTACACTTGATCACTTGAAAAGATTTTGTATTGAGTTATTTCAAACACAAATTTAAGCTAAAAGGAAAGATAAAGGAATATGCAAAATTATGATAGAACACACAAGAAATAAAATTGTGCTGACCTAAATTTTCATTTTAAGGAGAAATAAAGCTCTAACAAAGTTGGGACAAAAACCGCCTTAGATCTAAGTGTCCTTTTTCAAAAGACTTTACTTTTGACAAAACACATGATGCATTTAATAATCGCATAGCTTACTCAAAGTAAAAGGAAAATAATTAGTAATTATTTTTGTCACAAGAGCACATGGAGTCCTTAAAAGGAGTCCAGGTTTTAAGAAAGAATATTCTAGTTGGTCCAACAGTATCCAATGTACTGTCATAAATATTAAATACTCAATCATTCCCTTGTCAAAAATCATAGTACCTCAACTTGAGCAAGACATGACAGCAAACTCCTTTTTCAAATTAACTAACAAGTACAACTTAAATTTGTGAATAATCCAAAATAAAAGTTAGTAAACAAAGCTTTCTAAAGCATAGATATTTTTAACAATCAGATTTTGTAAACTCTGCAGTCATTGCAAATAAGCAGTACTTCAACTTACTCATACAGTGCTTACCTTCATGGCACCATTGGTTGCAATAGCACTCAATGATATTGAAGTAAGGAATGTACAGGTGCCACATAAAGAAACAAGCAACAATGTTTGTCCTATGCCAGCCATGCCAACAATCCTACAATAATGAAAATAATAAAAACATCCAATGTTTAGCGAGTTTAATGCCAAAGTATCCAATTCAACCAAATTGAATATACCAAGGGGATCAAAAAAATATTACAATAATTAAAATACAGTATCACAAAGAAATCATGAATAATGATCAATTTCTGTCATGAATCTCTTCTTTTTTGTTGGGACAAAATAAATGAAGAATTGGAAAGAACAAAATAAAACAAGGTGACCATAACATATCCAGAATAGTTAGGGAGGGGGCCGGCCAAAGGGGAAGAAATAGGAATGCAGTACAACATCCCAACCACTCTGTAAATCACACATGACTACACCCCTGATACAACCATTGGCACAACAGTTGGGGGAAGGGGAAGAAATAGTAATGCAGTAGGGTATCTCAACCCCTTTGTAAGTCAGATATGCCTACACTCTTGATATATAACAATGGGCCCCCAACCACAAACCAATTGGTAGGAATTCCCTTACTACAAAAAGAATCTGGAATCCTGACCACAAACACACTCTTTTCTGCAATAATAGTGACTGAAATACTTTTATATCATTTGACACACGTCACACAAACTCACAAAGGCACCAGGGTAAACAAAATTAGCCCAAAAAGTAGCATTCTCCTTTTCACACTGGCCATATCCAGTTATCATTCTAAGTTGTCAAAAATTGCTCCCACTTACAACTAGGACCCATTTATTATGTCACCACTCACTAAAGGAAATAATTAACTACCAGGTCACGTACTGATTACAATTTAACCCTTTTCCTTTTCTTCTTCTAAAATAGTCTTGTAAAGGTCTTCCCATTTTCTATCTTCTCTAATAACATTTCTAACAAACATCTCCACCCAATCACATTTTTCCATTCGCAAAATTAGAGCCTATTTGGTATGAAGAAACATTTTAGTTCTAATTTTTTGCTAACTAAAACTATAAAAATAAAATAAAATAAAATGAAAAACTCTCTTTACACTTTTTAGATTTTACAAAATTCGAACAACAAATGGGGAAAACAGTAATACGTATTTTCACTTTTCAATGAAAACAAAATATGTTTTCTCAAACTAAGTAGGCTGGTAGGTTGCGTTAAGAAGCCAATGAACACAAAGGTTACCAAATAAAGATTCAAATCGTGAATCATCGAGTATTTTTTGAATTGTGAACTGTAAATTTGTATCAATTCATAAGATTCACATATAATGAAAAATACTTCAAATGTATCACATAGATGATATATAGTGTTCAATGTAGATGATATACACTAGAAATAGATCAAACAACTAAGGAAAAAGTCATACAAAACAAAAACAGTTAGTTATATCCATGTTTGTGAAATCTTGGTTTTACAAAAGTGGAAATAAAACAATCAGATAGCTCAATAGAGTATCTGCATTGAACTATGGAACGACAAATAAGGACGAAATAATCAATAAGATAAGTTTACAAGTGTTCTTTCAAATTCCTTTTCATTTAAAAATTTAAGCTTGCTTGACTTTTAAAAAAAAAATAAGTAAAAAGCATATGATTGTTAAATCGTTTCAGTGATAAAAATTACATGGATCCATTCATGTCATGCATTATAAGATACAAAGTCATTTAAGAATCATCTTGAGATATGAATTGGTAGATAGCTAAAATGTATCAAATTGGAATATTGGAAACAAGAATCATAAGATTATGATACGAAAGGTAAAATTTCTAATACCCTAAGTTTCCTATTTAATGGTATAAGCTTTACTATAAAGCTCAAATAAATAAGTTTCAATCTTAACAAATAATCTTTAGTTTAGATAAAGGAAAACAACTAAACATATTGAAAAGGTATTCATCATGGAAATGTTTCAAAACTAAGACAAATTGCTATGTTGAGATTTGGAAAACAACATTCATCAATACTTTGATATTATCTAACAAGTGGATTAAATTTCAACTTCAAACTATTGATACAATGAACTAAGAATTTTCAAATGAACAATCATTCACTCAAAATATGAGAGAAATAAGGAAGTTGTGACTCTCATCCTTTTAAACTTGAATCTGAATTGTTAATTATATTTGAATACCAAATTGTAATGTCTAATTTCTTTAGAAAATCTTTAAATTGCAATAATCATTCTCCAACAATCAGATAATTAATTCCAAAAGGCCTAAACATGATCATATATGATGTAACATTTAAAGTGATTTACAAGTTACCAAGAGAAACGAATGTAGTAGATGATGCCCAAAATGCTTTGTATACATGGAATAAATACACCCATCAATGTACCAAGTTTGGGAGCAGCAGGCTGCAGAATTAAATAAACATGTTATGTCAAGACAAAAAATAGATAATTACACATAATTTTTATTTTATAGTGACATTATATAGAGCTAAGCTAACCACATCATGTCTAACAGAAAACATTCGAATATGCCACTTTTCACTTTTTAATCTCTTATTTTGGTAAATCCAAAACCAAAACTCACATAACATTTTCATCAATCTACATATGTTTATTTAAATAAAGGAAGTAGACAAGATACAAATAAAGGAAGTAAAGTTATACTCGAGAAAATAGCATACCTTTGGCAAGCCAGCAGTGATAGATATATCCTCACCATCTCTAGGACTTGATGGTTGTGCAACCTGCTCGCCAGTCATACTAGAGAAGGAAGTCAAGAGAGTTGTTTGAAATCAGAACACCAGGAAAAATTCTAAAACTAAAATCAAATTTAACAGTGACATTGATAGGAGACACCCCTTCAGATTAAGAAACAAATTAGAGCCCATTTGTTTGCTCCATTTTTAAGGGATGGTTGCTTTTTAAGTTAAAAAAAAAAATCAATTCCCTTCTCAATAACTAGATAATCATAAAAGTATAAGTAAAAATTCAAACAAATTCGTTACAGTATATTACAGCTAAACAGTAGCTAATGCTTCTGACAAAAGAATCCCAAAAACAAGGTCTTCTTCAAAGATTATCCTTTCCACTCTCAAATTCAGCCATGCAAAGAGTTTAATAGTGTGCTCAGATGAAAATTTTTGAAAAGGCAATTTAATTTTATAAAGAAATTGAAATTCTAGAAATTTGAGTTATTTGATTATTTAAAATTAAAGAATTTTAAATTCTACCTAAAATATAAGAATTGGAAATTCTTAATGCTCCTTTCTCACTAAAATTTTTCTTCTTTTTATATTCTCTCTTTGGCTTAACCTTGATTAGTTCATCATCACCTCGACTTCAATCAATATGTCACCGTCTTGGTTAAGGTTGGGGCATCATATGTTCAACATAATTTGTGGATGATATTAGCATAGCTTGTTTTAGGTTACAGACTTACAGTTAATCGTGATTATTTTTCAATTGTCATAACAGACACTATATTTTTGTACATACAAACTTATTTTTCAATTGCCGTTAGTCACATTTCTTCTTTTAACATTAATGGTATTTTCGATGATGCCAACTACAATTTTTCCCGTTGACATCAAATAGCATTATTTTCAGTTGGTGTAATTTGGTTGACATTGTTAGGATTACTTAGCTGCCAATGAAAGTCACGACCATTTCTTGGTTAACTTTTGCCATGGTTTTCTTGATCAACATTGATGAGACTACTTTTAGGTGAATATCAACCACACTTTTTTGGTAAGTATGTAGTGTTGTGGCTAAGGATTGTAATGGTGTAATTCAACACTATTTTTCGGTTGACTTTTATAAGGGTTTTCTCAATCAATGTTGGTGAAGCTATTCTTATGGTGAATATGAGCAAAAATAATCATTTTTTAATCAATATCAATGGTATTATTTGATGGTAATTTTTGTATTTGGTATTTTTTGTACTTAGTGGTAATTGAAACAATTTCATCCAAACAAGAAAATCAAGATTCAATAAATTTGAATAGTCATATCCACACAAAACACTTGAAATTAAACAATTTGAAGAGAAAGCATTCAAGTATAACGTATTAGAATTTTTGAAGAAAAGGTAAAGTTCCCTATTGACACGGTAAAGTTTAAGTATAAAACCCGAAAAACAAAATATGTAAAATTAAAAAGCATCTACTAGCCGAAAATGAGTATCGGTAGCAGCAAGCAAGTCCCATGTACCTTTTGAGACCAAGAATGTTGACAAGAGAGTCAAAACCGAACAGTTCCAATTTAGATTCCTGCTGCTGGGATCCATTAGGTTGCTGCTGATGAGAAGCGTTGCCTTCTTTGGCATCCGAACTCCCACTACGACTAGTTTTCACTTTTCTGACCACAGAAAAAAAGAAAAACTCAGAATAAACAACAGCAACTCATCACAATCGACTAACTTCATTTCCTTCACAACTAAACAGAATCGCACTCACACACAAAATCAACTGGACACAAGTGACTAGCTTACATTCATTCACAACAACACATTATCGCACTCTCACATACAAAATCTCACTTGTTTCAATCGCAAGCAATAGCAGGACAAAACATCGCCCAATTCTTCCGGTAGGGCACCAGCTTCTGATGACAAAATGAAATGAAATCGGCGCAATCGCTACAGAAGAAAATAGGTGGAGATGGAACAGTGTGAATACCTGAGATTAGAAGGAATATCTGTAAATGCAGAAGTGGAAGAAGAAGTAGATCCCGGATCTATGGAAGACATTTCGAGCACCGCGCGATCATTGGCCAAGACAGGACGATACTTGCGGCCCGAGCGAAAACCATCATCGCCGCCACCGCCTTCTATGTCACCGTCGCCATTTTCTCGATCCATTTACTCAGATCCAAATCGCAAATCTGAATCACAAATGGGAAATGGAGAAACAGAGAACAAGCAACAGAAAATTCAGATCCAGCGTTCTAGATAGTCCTTTTCTTTGTTTACTTGAGATAATGAAATACGAATGGGTAAGAGTATGACCGCATGGAAAGAGATTAGTACGATGGTTAGAAGAACGAAGAAATATAGGTGTTTGGAGGGAGGAAAAGAAATTGATAATTTTTGACAGAAATTTTGAATAAAATATTATTTTATAAAATCATTTTGGATTTTAGGATGTGGTTTTATACATATAATTGAATTTAATTCAAATTTTATATTTCTTATATACATTGAAGTTATACTGTTTAATGAATTAAATATATTATTATTATTATATAATTAATGGATTTTGAAGTCTCAGCATAATTAATGAAATAATATAGTTTTATTTACATTCAAATTACTTATATTATATAAATAAATGCTAAAAAATCCCAACAGTAAAAGGATTTCAAATATGAGCTTAAATGGGTGAATTCTTTTTATACCCAAACCTAAATCTAAGATTGAAGATGTAAAAATATTTATACTTTTGTAAATTTTGTTGAGGATGACTTTTATTATCTTATAATACAATGAGGTAATAAAAAAAATGTATTACTTTAGTTTCGTTTTACTCATTTTAAAAGATATTTTACTCATAATTCTTTTATTTTTTAAATATATTATTTTAGCACATCAAATGTTATTTAAATTACTTGTCTTTGGTTTATAAAGGTTAATATGGATCACTTAAAATATTTTTAAAGCAGAGAAACTAAAGAATAAATAAACAATTTATAGGAACTAAATCAAACATTTAAAAATTTAGTAGGATAAAAAAATATTATACCTTCTAAAATATTATTATTTAACGTTATAGTATGTTGAGCAAGAAATATTCATAGCATTGCCAGGTCGATACTTGTTGGCACTTTTATTGATTTAATTATTGAGTTTAAAGTATTTTTAAGGATACTGTTATGCCAGATTTCAGTTATTTTTAGATTAAAAAGTTGGTCGGTGCTTCAGTTGTTTGTTTGATAATAGTTTAATTAGTATAAAGTTTTTATTTAAAAATAAACTGAGTTGTTCTTATAAATCTAAAAATTTGTAGTAATCAAAATGACCTTTATTTTCAACTTAAAAATAATATTTTTCTTATTTTTACTTCCAAATAAAATTAATTATCTCATAATTATTATTATTTCAAGTTTAATCAACAAAATTTAACAGATTCTGTAGAAAGTTATATTTAATTTTACATCTAGACATAAAATAACAAACTTACCTGTGGATAGTATTTTAACTTTTTACTGTTTTAACGATAAATTTATTATACCAATATTGATATGAAATATTATATGAATATAGATAATATTCAATTTTTTAATTTGAATATAACTAACAAATGCAGGCATTATCAGTTTTCAAATGAAAAATATACTCAGTCTGCTTATCGTTTTGAAAACTCAAAGTATATAAAAAAGTCCTCTTGAAATATCTTTAGAGAAAAGTTTTTGAAAAACCCAATTGAAGGCTTTTTTGTATTTTTCTGCAAAGAATACGGTTTATTAAATTTATATCAATTATTTAAGATGTTTTTTTACAAATTCCAAGTATAATTAAGCTCTTAATTTATTTAAAAATAAAACGTACTTAGTTTCTTCTATGGTCAAGCGCGCGTTCTCTTTATTTGAAAAGTATTTTCAATTGCATCTTTAAAATATAATAATAGTTAAATGAATTTTGGAGAATCGTTTATGAAAAGTTTGAAAACTTTTAACTAAACTCTAACTTATTTTCTAGAAGCTAGAAATAAAATCAAATAAAAAATAAAAATCATCTAGAATCTCAAACTAGTTCGAGGAAGGAGTAGCAGATTCAATTCGAGAAACATATTTATATTTAATATCTGAAAATTAAATAATTGAACATGATTTAAAACCAGTTTTTTTTTTCTTATTTCATATAGAAGAAATAATATAAAATACATTTGGTTAGATGTTTTGATCTTCC
Organism: Vigna radiata var. radiata; assembly: GCF_000741045.1. Taxonomy (NCBI): domain Eukaryota; kingdom Viridiplantae; phylum Streptophyta; class Magnoliopsida; order Fabales; family Fabaceae; genus Vigna; species Vigna radiata. The sequence goes on from NC_028355.1 coordinate 4,851,617, forward strand.
CTATAATATAAAATATATTTCGTTAGATTTTTTTATCTTCCCTATAAATTGATCTTCATGTAGTTTTTTAAAAATAATTGAAAATTGTTTTCATCTTCATATAGAGGAAATAATTGAACATTGAAAGTTTATTTTTCTCATAATTTGATAGAATTGAAATTGTGAAAATAATTTAAAAACTTTTTGTGTTGAAAGTAAAATTTTAATCAATTTCTACAAATTCTTAAATAATATAAAATACAAATTACTTTAAGAAAAAAAATTACTTCAAGAAAAAAATTTGGATGTTAAACAAGATTTATGCTTGATTCCATGTTTGTATTATTTTTAATTTTGTATACATGTTTTATGCTTCTATCATGTTTCGGATATATATATATATATATATATATATATATATATATATATATATATATATATATATATAATGAAATATATTTTGGAAATTTTTCGTTCTCCAACGACAGTGGTTGCTATTATTTTAACGGTGCAGTTAGTAATGGTGGGGTGCAAAAAGAAAAAGCCTAACATTTATGCATTTCAAGTTGTTTACTAATAATTCTGGGATTCTCCTAATTGAAACACAACTAATATCCCAAAATTCATGTCTGAAATTAGATAAACTGAATAGATTGTTCTTTCATAAACAAACTAAAAAATCAAACCCCAAAACCACATTCTCAACAAACATGATTATCATTGTTCAATGATACAAAATGTTCCAAAAGATCATTACTTTATACATTACAAGGAAAGGGCATTTAGAACTGAAAAGGAGTTAGGGAAACTTAAAACCAAATAGAGTGAATGAGTCCCCACAAATATCAGAAGCACATGTTGATTACTCAAGGAATATTTTGGAGAAGTAGGAAACAGAATGTGCATGGAAACTTTATATGCATATGTAGTGGGACAAATGAAAAATAAATAAACCAAGCTAAATCTACGGTTTACACAATACAGAGACATGTGTTTCCATCTGAGTTACATTTGAATGAGAAGCAGGGGCCAAGAAATTGATTAGTCAATATGACACAGTAAGATTAAGATTTAGACACTATGAATGAACAATTGAAGACACTGATGCCTTGTCACTGATAGAAGAACTTTTCTTGTGTTTTACATGTCTTTCCTTCAACTTCTCAACCTTACTATTTCCGTTGTTGTTCTGGTTGCTAACTGACCCTTCTTGAGCACTACACATCTGAGACTTCATCTTGAACCCAAGTTTCTTAGAAACAGTTCCCCATGCGCTTGATCCCTTTGAACGACCCAATTTCTCAATTTCCTGCCTCATGTTTGAACACTCCTTCTCCAGCTCAGACACCCTCATCCTCATGTTATCCATTCCCACTTTCAAAACCTGATTTTCCTTCACCGCCGACGCCCAGCCACCGTCCGTTGATCCCACAAGCCCGCTTCTCAGCTGCCTCGATCCATCCAGATTATCTGAAACTAGAAAGCAACCGGCTATGGAAGTTCGTAGCTGGAGCTGCTCAAAAAATAGAACTTGAAAAATTATTCTGATCGGTAGCCTCTCGTTCTGCGCCGCATGCGTGCATGCCTCTAATGAGAGCTTCTGGCAATCCATCAGCCTACATAGCTGCTCTCTCTCAGACTCCACCAACCATGGGTGAGACTGTAGTTTTGTGACAGCATCGGTGAATCAGTCCAAATTAGTTAGAAGTGTGACAAGCCATGGTTAGTTATGTGTGCATAAAAGGAAACATATTATAATTTGAAACATTCTTTAGGTGAAGTATGAGTTAAACATGAGCTACGTATATCAAAAACATACTAAACACTAATTATGTAATGATATAAACCGATTTGGTGTGGATCAATACCTTCAAGTAAATATCTAATGCACGATATAAACCATCATCCAAAGGCCTAGCATACTCTGGAACTGCTGCGGCAAGGGCCTGAAACTTTGGAAGTTTTAAGTTGATATCTGGGGCAACCTCTGCAAGGTAACCATCAATCAACTTGGCTACCATGGTGATTGGTGTTAATGAAGGTGATCCGATCAATTGACCATCGTCGATCGAGCATGGAGAGGCACCACCAGTAACCTGATCCATGGCAAGGAAATGGTCAAGAATTCTTTGCACACAGTCAACATTGTAAAGTGTCTCCATGGAGTATGAGAAATTTGGCATTAAGAGATCTTCTAGAGTAGCTTGGTCAAGCTGCATGCCGATCCGTTTCTCCAAATTAGATATGCAAGAAGGGCTCACTCGTAGAATCATGGCCGTTCGAAGTAGACCAAACAAGAACTTTGTTTGGACCAGGTCCTTCTGCATAGGGAGCAAACCATCAATCTCTTCCAGTAGAATCTTCTGGTCATCTTCAGACAGTGGAGACCCCATGGCTCCCTGTGTCAGCCGGGTGCTGGACTCACCGGAAACCTGGCGTCGGTTTAGCATAGGCAGATATGTTTTAGCATAGAAAGCAAGAGAACCAGCAATAATCTCCTGCCTAATGCCCCTCGATTCCATGACAGCTACTAATCTCTTATAAAGTGGAAAACTCAAATTTGACACATCTTCATACCACCAATCTGCACTTGAATTTTTTGGTCTTGCACCAGTACTTATTCCATTCCACAAAACACTACCACCAGGGCTCTGCAAAGGACCACCACGCTCCAGCACCGGCCACCCAAATAAATTTGGGTCAGTAGATGCCTTCGCTGCTAGTGACTCGATGCATCTTTTCACAATGTGGAGCTCTTCAGCATAGGCCAAAACATCGTCACAGGTTTCAAGTGCCCTCAGAGAGTCTTTCCAACTGCGGAGGACCACTTGATTGAAAAAGGTTTCAGCTTGTGAAATTAGATTACCTTCACCATATTCCTCGGTCATTTCTAGACGCTCTGCAGCACACCACAGGTACACAACATTTGATGCAGTAAGTTCAAGTTTCACCCCATAGCAGAATTTTGCCACGAGTTCAAATGTTTTGGCACCACCAGGAATGTCACCGAGTGATATTGCGCATTCTTCCTCTGATTCAGAAGCCTCGGCGATCATTCTTTCCAGAACCCCACTTCTAGAGAGCAAAGGAAACTGCATTAAGCATGAATTTGATTTAGCTTAGTTCACAAAAAACCTTACACTCAAAATAACGACAGAAAGCATTTAGATGGAAATATATTTTGACTAAGAAGGTAATATCAAACATGTACAACTGATATATTGAGGAAAATGGAGTTATAACTTGGCACTATTTTCCAATCAATGGAATAAGATAATGCCGCTTGATTTATTACATTTGCATAGCGTTCCCAGACAATAACAACATTTCTCAAATTTTTATTAACACAAACAAGCCCAACAATAATTACATTTAACAGTGGCAATGTCTTTATTTTGAAATACAGTTATAATGACGGCATAATCCTAAAATCTGATCTCTATCCTTCATGTAAACTTTAGCAAATTTTTATGTGACTATAACAAATTATAAACCAGTTAGAAATTTAAGGAAACTGATGTTTGAATAATGCATTAACTGGATGTGATGAACATAAACTAAAAAGAATAGGTGTATGTAGATATATTATACCTTGTGAAGATGGAAGGACATCTCTCCAACTTCAACAACTATATCACTAGGAAGTCCAGTAGTACAGAACCTACGGATAACAGCAATGAAAATGACAGATTATATAACTGATGAAATTTAAAATAAAAAGAAAAATTATAACAGGCAGATTGCATCTTTAATCAGCTTGAACTCAGAACAATCACATTTATAAAAAGCTCACTTTTATAAAGCCATGACAGAACAGAAAAATGCCAGCCTTCACTGTCTTGTAGAAAAATCATATACTAGATTAATCTCAAATTTATTTCAGAAGAGTAACGAAAGAAACATAAGGGATAACTAAAAATTTAGTAATAAGTAGTGCATTGTCCATTAACTGGGCTATCTGCCTATCATGCAAAATAATCAATTGATTCCTTCGAGATGGTATACTGAGGCAGATTGATACCAATTCATACAACAAGCATGAAGAAGAACTTAAGATCAGTTCTTCATAGACCGTGAAGAAAATAAATCAAATTAAGCAATCATAGAAAAAGATAAAAATCTTCATTGACAAATCCATTTTTATCACATTGGCACCAAAATAGAACAACCCTCGTATCATACACAGGAAGAACAGATTAGACCTTTGCCATGCATGCATGTTTCACCAATTTTATCAAATTCCTAGAAGGAGAAGGAACTCATTAACCACTTTTCATTCACGCTTTACACGTAGGCCTTATGCACCAAACCTGAACTTGACATATGAAGATCTAACAAGAAAAACTAATGAAAAGAGAAAGGAGTTCAATACTATGAACCAATATAAATTCTTGACAAAACAAGCAAGCATTCAGTACACGTACAGCTTAAAAGTAGATAAAAACGTTTTTCCCAAGTTTAGACTTCACAACACACAGAAAAAACGTCACACTCGAAGAGAGAGGAGAGAGAGAACACAAACAACAAAACTGCAATTTACAGAGCAAACAAAAGGATAAGGCAAGATACCAGGCCTGCCCTTGACGCTGAAAAGCATCAGCTTTGGAACCCAGTTTCACGCAGGCCATTTACTCGAATCCTCAAAAGAGACAACAATTGATGAACAAAACCAAGTGAAGAACAGATCTAACACCAATTGAATTTGAAACACAATCAAACCCTTCACAAACACTGTACCACGCAGCACAACTTGGCCTCAAATTCACCCTCCACGAAATTGATTCACAATGCAGTTTTTTTCCATGCCCTTCCTCAAAAGAGACAGCCTTTATCAGAATTTCCAGCACCCAAACAAACCCAAAGGCGGAATCCACCACAAGATTCAATCAATATAACACCACCACCTCAAAAACCCTAGAACCACTCCACTATTGGTAGGGTACAACAAAACACAAACACCCACTTCCCCAAAAATAAAAATCGATCCCAGAAACCTAAATTCCTTATCACCACTTAGTTTAGGTCAACAACCCAGTTCTCTACCCCTAACAAACAAACAAACAAAAGGAAAAGGCCTAAACCAAACTAACGGAGACAGAAGGGGCTAAACAAAAACCACTCAAACCCATCAAAGAAAAAGTACAAATAGTAACATTTTGGTTAAATAGAAAGCATTGACTCCTCTAAATGCAAGCATGTGTGTGGAAAGTTTTAATTTTGGGACATGGGACAATGTGTAACATTAATGGCTTTGGCATCTCAAAGGGCAAGCCTCAGCACCCTAGTGGGGTCCGTGCCTTCAAAAACACTCATTGCTCTTTTCTCGAGCATGGAATCTCCATTAATAAAATATTAATAGTAATAACAATAATCAATAATTTCTATCACTAAGTAAACTGGATTTGACTTGGGAGAACGAGAACGGTTGAAGATGGAAGTAAAATCGGTTTCTTATTTTGTATTTATTAGGAGAAATTCCTTTGTTTATTGCGAGTGTCGGTTTCTTAGAAGCGGAACGAAGGCCCCCAGCTAGGCCATGTGCGTTACCAGCGCACCTGCCGTTGAGTGTTGAACTTCAAAAATCACATTTTTATCTTTCTTTTTCTAATCTCTTTCTGGCCCAATCAGAATTTTGTTAGTCAAAATATTACAAAGCAGATAATCAATTTAAAAATGAAACTTGTTTTAAAAATAATCTATCAATTTGCCAAACCAAATTCCACCTTCCATTTTATTACTATTTTTATTTTTTCTGTTTAAAATAATATGAAAATCAGCATTTCTCTCTGTCAGTGATCCTATTGAACAGACTACACCAAGAAAAACATAATCTTCCAGAAAATAATGTCAGACACGACTGCTTCATTTTCACCTCTTTATTTTCCTACATCCCATAAGAAGAAAAAGAAAACTTCTATTATTATTTTTTTTTCTCGGGTTGATTAAAAAAATAAAAATTTAACTATATTTGATATGCTCTTGATTGTCCCGTGCTTTTTAAATTTCGGATAAGATAATTCAGAATAATAGAATAAATATTACGGAACCTGTAGTTTTTATCGGCTTAAATGTGTCAGAATTATTTTTAATTATGCATCTAATTTTTAAAACTATCAAAGTACGGTCGTTCATTTAATGTTGGATTTCTCTATAGGTCGATTTAATGTATACATTTTTAAAGTCATCTTAATCTCATTACTTTGTTAAAATTGATCAAACTTAGCATATATAATTTGTTTAACTATTAAAATATAAAAGTTAAAAATTCTGGAAGTCTTTAATTTATGAAGATAACCGAAAAGTATATATTTATCGACCTTGAAAACAAATTTGTCAAATTGATCATGATTAAAAATATAATATAAACAATGCAAAATATAAAAATTAAAATATATTTTGCTTTCTGCCCTCTTACACTGTGTTCGCATGCGCGGGTTTACTGTTTGTGAGAATTAGCAAGGATTGATTACTGTGTTTGTGATTTGCGAAGATGGAAAAGCGGGGAAAAGGAAGGATTTGCGAGATTGTACCTTTTTTACCATCTCGCAATTTTGGTAAGATTTGTGATGATTTATAACGAAAAGTCTTGTATACCCTTGCGCTATTTCTATAATTCCACGACTATTTTAAAGCCATGCACAGCTGTATTCGGTTACGCGAGGGAGGTTCTTCACAGCTTCTTGTTGTTCTTCTTCATAAACCCTACGAATGAAGGTGACGGAGGTGGAGGATGGTGGAGGGTGGACGATCTTCTTCTTCACATACTCTCCGGATGAAGGTGATGGAGGTGGAGGATGGTGGAGGGTGGACGATGTAGTACGCGTGACCAAATGAAATTTGTATTCGGATACACAATGGTTGTATCCGGTTACAAAAAGTACGTAAATGTGAAGGATGTTGTGTTCTGATACACGATGGTTGTATTCGGTTACGGTGAAGCACGTGAATGTGAAGGATGTTGTATTCAGTTACGTCCAGGGAGTATTCGATTCCCATGGTGTATTCATTGGCTTCTTCTTCTTCTTTGCACCTGCACGCAGCAGCCTGACCCTTTCTTCTTTTTCTTTGCACCTGACCCTCACAGTTGTTGTTTGCACCTGCACGTAGTGGACGCTGCTGTTTGCACCTGGCGAAGGTGAGGATGCACAACATGCAACAGCCTAACCCTTTCTTATGTTTGTGTTTCAGGTGAAGGAGTAGTGCAGGTAGATGGTCTCTTATTTTATTCAACTGTGAAGTATATCTCTTATTTGAGATTTAGTTTGCATAACAATCTCGTACAAAACTTTTGAAACAAATGTAACATTTTTTTACCGTTAATGTATTTTAAGGGATGTGAAACAAATCAGATTTTCAAATAAAATTGAGAATTATAAATTCAAAGTTTAATATGTTAATCACTTCATAAAGTTGAGTGAAAAAAAAATCAAAATCTTACCGTTGAAACAGAGAAAGTAATAGTCAAATAAAAGGGATCATTTATGCCAAAATCTATCTTAATTAACGTTATTATAAAATAGGAGACTATCAACAAGTTGCAGTGTTATGTTATAAAGGAGACAAAAGTTTTGAAAGACTTTTTAAAAGCTGAAAAAATAAACATATATTTAAATATAACATTAAAAAATAACATTTTATATTACTTTAATAACTAGGGACATTTTGGTAATCTTTAATTTATACATATTAAACTAATTTTTTAATCTATCACATCAATCAAATCCTACACTAATTCTCACAAATTTTACCCTCAAATCCACCCTCAATTACCTACAAATCCACTAAAAAAAACAACAAAAGAATTACTCTCAAATCTGTTCAAATCATCTATCCCAAATCATCTCCCTCAAATCTATCCAAAAATACAGAGCATTACAGTTGATAGAGAGTCTTATCAACGAAGAGTATAATCAACATTTTCTTCTGTAATAACATGTTTGTTAAGAGTTTGTGTAAATAAGTGACAAAAGAGTACTCACAACATTTGAGTAATTTCTTATAAAGTTTTGTTCGTTTTTATAATTTCATTTTGGTGAAGTGTTTGTGGTGAAAATAAATTATAATATATGTTTTAAATTCTCTATTTTCAAATTACGTGGTATAAAATGATGATAGAAATGCAAAAATTGGTTTTTAGTCGTAATCTAATAAATTTAAAGTATATTTGTCAATTGTATATCTATTGTGCTCAATAATTATTCTATCATAAGGGTGAATCTTCAAGTTATTTACGTAACAAAATTCAAAAGTTTAGATACACAAGAAATTTCTTATTGAATAGAACTTAGTCATTGAAAAAGTCATTGAACAAACAAATTCAAAATGGGAGAGTTAACCTTACTCCAAACCTAAAACATATATCATTTAAGAAAATGAGATTTAAAGATTTTGAAACTCTTAAAAAAAATAGTTTGTGGAGTGATATTTAAAACGTAATATTTTACTTTCAAAAGATTTTATTTTCTTTACCTATGTCTTGTCCGCTTATTATGAATAAGACATCCCCTTTCTAGTTCACACTTGATTATCTTTAAGCTTTTAAATTTGAATCATTAAAATTTGGTTCTAGCTTAAAATAGTACTTCAATACATCTAATAACATTGAATTGCAAATATTTGAGAAAATACAACTTGGTCACTAATATTATTTTAAGCAATGATATATTTGCATATTCTGAATTTAACATGTATCGTGCATTGTATATTTACATTATATACCATGGGACAACAATCTATCATTTTGTAATATGTTTGGATAAATATTTATCATTATATATATATATATATATATATATATATATATATATAATGATATAGAATTAATGTAGTAATGTCGATATTTAGCACGCATGGTATAAATATTTATGACATATATATTCTTACAATACGATATTTGACCAAACTATTATTCAGATTCAATTTTAATTTGTCTATATTTCCTTTGACTTTCGTAATTGTATTTAATTTTTGTCCTTAAATTTGCGTTACCTATTCACTAAAGGTAGGTTGGATTTAGTGGGAGGCCAAATAAAGTGATCAGACTCAAATATATTTAATATTTCATATTCAATTTGAAAATTTGTATATATTTTATTCCAATTCCAACCTGTTTATATTGTATTTAACATTTTAATATATTTTTCTGTTATATATATATATATATATATATATATATATATATGTATGTATGTATGTATAAAACTCTGCTAAAAATAGTTCCCAAAAGCATGTGACAAATCTCAAACCCATCTCTTCCTTTCTTAAAACCATTTTTATTTGGGATATTTCTTCCTGTACCCCGTGATTTCTTTCTGCACCTCTATGGGGTCTGCAAAAATTAAAATCAGTAGTCTGTGTCAACTCTTTTTTTGTCATGGTTCGTATAATTAAAAAGGATACCCGTAGTACAAATACTAGTTAAATTACATTCATTGCAATTTTTCACAAGAAAAAATTATAGAGATAACATTGTTTTCATTAATTGTTAAAAGAAAATTTTAAATTGTTGTGCAAAAATTATGAATTTATGATTAATTGTTTTAAGTATATATGTGAAATTATCAACGTTTGTTTGGATTTAAATTCTTAATTTTTCTCATAAATATGAAATGTTTTAAATAGTTAGATGAAGAAAGATGTAATATATCATTATTTAAAATTATTAAACAAGACATATTATATATATATATATATATATATATATATATATATATATATATATATATAATTCATAACATTTAAAACAATACATAATCTACCTGTCTCATTTATCTAAAATAACTATATCAGTGTATAATTTGTTTTGCATTAATTATCCAAATAATTGAAAGCAAGTACTACATAATTTTTTAAAAAGTTTAAATATATACAATTGTATCATCTATTCTTAAGCTAGCTCAATCTCATATTCTTATATGTTTACGTTAATAAATGATGATCATCACCGAAGAAAAACACACAAACAACGCAAATCATAAACATATATAAAAATAAGTTAAAATATAAAAGAAATATCATACATTATTTATTCAAAGTTGTAATAATACAATGCACTTAAAATATTCATATTATTATTATAATTCAATTTAAACTAACCACCAAACATTTAGAAAACAATTTTTATACTAACAAGATAAAACTATACTTAATTGTCCAAATACATATGTTGATATTTGATTTACTAGAAACGTGTAGTTATTATGACCTTTATTGTTTTACAGAATTATTATTAATATAAATTTAATCCTACATGTTGTCTTATGCCATCATCATACCTTCAAATCAAAACTTCTTACTGTTCATCACATAATCCACTATAAATGTGAATGTTTATTAGAATATCATACATAAATATATACATTAAAAAATATAAATAAAAAAGATTTTTTTATAAAATCTTCCACGTTCATCATATCATATTTCATAATTCTCAAATATATTGCACAAACTTAACCACATATATATAGATCATTTGAGATTTTAAAAAGTAAAACTCAAAAAAGTTATATATACTTTAAAGTTTGGAAAATCAAAGTTATATTTACTTCACATCTTAGATAGCAAAGAGTATAATTAAGTTTTATTTTTTTTAAGAAAATAACTTTGCGGTATTAATAGAGTTCTAGTAAAACCCTTCACAAATTTTATAATTGACTGAATCACAAATCGCAAATAATTACAAGAAATTATCGAAATCATAAGAGGATTTAACAATTATCTCATGATATAATTAAAAGATGTAATAACTAAATAGTTATCAAAGAAGACTCAACAATTGTTTATTTATATTATTATTGGAAAAAAAAATTATATATTGAAGGGTAAATCAATAAAATAAACTGTAAATTGAGTAAAATCAAACGTAATTTTTATTTTGACCAATTTCTTTATGAATACGGATTACCAATATTTCAAAGTTTTGTTTGATTTAATCAAGTAAGAAGTAATTAAAATCTGTTCAACCATCACGTGAATAATATAATACTTTTAATTCACCAAATGCATTCGTAGTTTTAAAATATGGTTTCCGAACTTAATTGACTATAATCTATTTTATATACCTACAAATAGAAAAAAAAAAGTTATATGAAGTTTAATTTTGTTATAAACTTTTATATCGATGATGTTTGTATTTTTTAAATATATGTAACTCAAAATTTATGATATTTTTTAATGAAAGTAATTATGTTGATAAGTTAATTAATTTGATTTTTATTTATATAAAACAATATAAAATAATTTAAATTTTTATTTTCATTATTAAAGTGTAATTTTTATTTGTATTTATTTATTTTTATTTTATAACTTTTCATGTGATAAGAATAATAAAATTTAAAATGTCATTATAATGTTATAGGTCAAATAATATCTAGTATAAATTTATTAAAAAAAATAATAATTTTCTAATTTTTTAAAAAATCGTCAATACTTACTTTTGTTTACTTCTCACGTTTTTTTTTTCTTTTACAAAGAGTATTATTTGCTGTGTAGATCAATATATGTGATTGAGTATATCATTATAGAGAGAAAAAAAAAATGAAAACTATCAAAACTTTTTCTCAGAGTTGAACTCAAACCCCAATTTGACTTAGACTAATGTGAGATTTGAACCTTTTTTTTTTCTTTCTTTTGAACACCTTTTGGAAAAAAAGATAACAAAAAGATAGATAGAAGAGTTTGTGGGACATGATCCCATGCATTTTAACCAAAAATTTTCACAAAGAAAATTTTTGCAGAAAGCTAAAAGAAGGCCATTAGCTAGAAAAGCACATGCACTACCTTAGCTAATAAGTAACATGGATAAGCATCCCACAAAATACACAAAAAGTATTACATTATTGCAATTACAAGAAGAAAACTTGGTGTATTGCATGATTGTTCAAACATGGTTGGCCAATGCAAAAACCATAATAATAATAATAATAATATTAAGTCATAAAGTAACACTTTTAATGGTGACTGAAAAAGGCAGAAAAGGAAGATAATTGCATAACATTCAAATAATTAAATCACTAATCATAAACATTATATGTATCTTAAACTCTAAGATATCATCCATTCCACTTCTTGCTGCCTCAGCATTCCACTTATCAAACCAAAAATTAAACACTCTTCTTAATGGTTTACCATTTCAATTTTGATTCACCATTTATGCAAATTCTCTACTAAATGTAACTTACCATTACTTTAATCCATACCACAAAAGTTTTTTGTCGTTAGTTTATAAAAAACACGAGTTTCTTTATTTTATTTTTTGTTTTTGGATAACTTTTTCACTTAAATTAGTCAATAAAATTGTTAACTTTTTAACAATGAATTTTGATTTCTTTTTCTGTTTTTTTAACGTTATTTTTTTTTATTGCAAATTCAAAACACATTGTATATATACTGATATTTTAAAATATTTTAATCTTTTAATATATTCAAATGAACATATTTCAGAAACAAAATAAAAAATTAAGATATTTTAAAATATATTAATTTTTTATATATTAAAATTAATATATTCTAAAAAGATAAGACAAAAAAATCTAGACTCAGATTTTATCATGAGTGTGATTTTACTAACGTATTTATGCCATCGTCAAGTAATTAACATATACCAAAAGTGAATCTATCTCCATTATTTATTATTCTAAAGGTTTACAGTGCTCAAAATCACCACTCTTGTCAAAATTGTAAAATATAAAAAAGATATTTATTATAAACTACACTAGTTATAATGCTTTTAAAAAATATTTTAAGAGTATTAACGTTTTCAAAAACAATCTATAAAAAGGTAACATAAGCACTTGTTGTTAAAATAAATTAAAAAACTCAATTCTGTCAATGAAAGTGCGTTTTTATCGATTTAATATTTAGGAAAAACTTCTTTTAACAATGCTTTTTTAACAACTTTTTGACAACCCTTGTGATTTGTTCGTTTTAAATATCTTTTAAACATAAATTCAAATAGACTAATAAAATGATGACACGTGTCCCGTTGTAAAAAGATTATCAAAAAATATTATCAAAATATCATTATCCTAATCTTTAAAATCTGTATATGAATAAATTAATCCCAGAATATATCAACATCAGAATAAATAATTTATTTTCCATGAACTTAATTTCCCAATCTATCAGTCTCATGATAAATTTGACTAATTTAAAAATAATTAATTTATCACTAAGTTAACAAAATTTGAAACTAAATTTGACATGTCTAAAGTTAAATTCATTACATTACATTGCTATTTTTGTATAGACACAATTATATTTAACCTATTGAAAATAGGTTTATTTTTTATCTTTTTTTTTTTGTGTGGTCCAGATATATACCCCAGTTGTAATCGAAGAAAAGAGTAGATCTCTTCCAACATTCTTCAAGAAACCCAAGTATAATAATGTTCATGTTTCTTTGTCGAAAGTTTCATACTTTAGCATTAATAATTAACTACCATTATTGTTAGTGTGAAAAACAAAACCAAATCAGTGTCCCATGCTAACAGGTATATGTCTAATGTGAAGTTCTATAAAGCTTTTGAGAAAAGTGTTCTCTTTTTCTCTCTCTTTCTCTCATAGCTACCACCCTCTTCCATTTTTCTATTTACCTTGGCAATGCAAAGCTGTTCAAGAGTTTTCTCTCTATCATCTCATGCTCAACATCATCTTTTCACACACTCTTCAATGTTATCTTCTTCTTCTTCTAAGCAGCACCAGCAACTCAAAACTTCAACCACGTGCTCTGCTTCTGATAGGTAGTAGTAGTACCTACAGTTTTTCTTCTTCTTCTTCGTTCTCTCTCTCTCTCTCTCTCTCTGCTGTGGTCTTTGTGCCGTTTTTCTTCTTTTCTTTGGATGCTTCTCCCTCTCTCGGGTTTCGAGCTCTCTCTCTCTCTCTCTCTCTGTTCTGTAAAAAAGGAGCAAAGGGAGTTTCTTTTGAACGCTTTTTTAAAACCAGTCGAAGATTCACCTTTCTGTCTTCACATTTTGCCATACCCAGATGCCCCTGTGTGGTGAGTTGCAAATTGCAATTGCAATTTGCTATGCGTTTCTGTATGAGTGCTCTCGGAGTGTCCTCTGCTGCAGACAGCTTCTTTGTCAGAAAAATTGTTTTTTTTTTCTATTTTCAACATTTTCTCCAACATTTTAATATCCCGTTCTTAGATTATCTTTTTTTTTTTGTTTGAAGCTTTTTCCTGTTGTTGTTTCCCCCTATTGAGTTTGGTCATGGCAACTGTTTACATTGTGCTTTTTCTTGCAATACTCTCTGGAGTGAGTATTGAACATACTGTTTTATGGATTCTGGGTTAGTTATTGGGGTTTTGAAAATCATGAGAGAAATTCGTTGGAAAAATTAATGAATCAGGGGAGTTAAATGTGTTGGGTGTGTTTATTTTGTGGCTATGGTTGACAACTGTGAAATATTTCTAATCGGGTGTTTTTTTTGTGCTGTTTAATTTTTGCCTTCCTTGTGGTTTAATAATTACATTTGTTTGTTTTTTGTATTGTAGGTGACAAGTTTTGGATATTGAAATACTGAAAACACTGTGAAGACTATTGGATAGTGGAATCTAGTGATGAATCTTAGCATCTGAGTTCTTGGCAACACAATGTTTGTTATATAATTATTTTGAAAAAAAAAAAAACTATAGAAACTTCATTTGGATATTTTTTGGACACTGTGACTTGTGAAATTTATATATTCCAAAATGGGTTGTGTTTTTTCAAGTATTGATGAGGATGAGAAGGTTGGTAGGTGCAAGGAAAGGAAGAGGTTAATGAAACAGTTGGTGAAAATTAGAGGGGATTATTCTGATTCCTTATTGGCTTATTTGAAATCACTGAGAAACACTGGTGCCACCCTGAGGCAATTCACTGAGTCTGATACAATTGAATTTGAAACTGCCTCTAATGGCATAGCTGAGCCAGCTTGTTCATCTCCCAAAGCAGACAAGCTGCTACCACCGCCACTGCCTCCTTTTCTCACTGATAAGAGTATGGTGCACGAAGATGAGATACTAGAGACAGATGACATCAATGTTCCTCCACTGCAAATTGATCCAAGTTTGAGTTCATTACGGCTGTATCGATGCCCTGATAGAAACGAAATGATGGAACCAGTGGAGGAGGATAATTGGGAAGAAACCAAAACAGAATTTGAGGATGAAGATGCAGAAGCTGCTGTAATTGCTGAAAAATTGCGTAGGGGAAAGCAGCAGTTGATGGAGACAGTTGATGAAAATTCCTCTGCAATAAGTTTGTATAGAAAAGATGCTACGGCTACGCCTGTTACAGTTTCTAGATGTGGGAAAACGTTGGAGGGTATAGGTAAGGAGTTGGATGACCAATTCTTGAAAGCATCTGGATGTATAAAGGAAATTGCTGTTCTTATTGATATCAGTGGAGGAGATACTCTTCTGCGACAGAATTCTGGGCGTCATGATAGTAAGGCTTTTATCATGGTGGAAGTTCCGTAATGATAGACTGTGTTATGATTTGATGACCATTTACCTTTTACCACCATTCTTTTCTGCGTTGGAGCATTTTAGTTATATTTGATAGTCATATTTATTGAATACTCATAAACTGAGATTAGTTGGAACATTCACTCATAAACTGAGATTAGTTCTTCCAGAAAAAAAATACTGCTTATTTACATTCATATATTTGTTGAATCTTTTAGAAGTCACAGAAGACAATGGTAGATTCTTCTAAATTTTTTAAATTGTGATGTCTTTATCATAAGCTATGTTTTACGAAGTATGATTGTAGTAATATACTGTCTTATCTGAACTTCATCCATCTAATAACTATCAAACTTAATCATATTCGGTGTTTTGTGATATACCATCTTGTGTGGCGGTTTATTATGCTTAACAATTGTTTAAGACATCATTAGTTTCCGAGGAGGTTTTGATGCTGACATGTTTTTACTGTTGCTATGTTATTTGAAGGGAAGAGAGGCAATTCTGCAAAGGTCTTCAGTGTACTGTCATGGAGTAGGCATTCAAAATCACCACCATCCACCAAAGATTGTGCTGAATTTTCTGGTCATAGTGAACCATGCAAGCCTGGAGCTCATTGTGCCACACTTAAAAGATTATACGCGGCAGAGAAGAAACTGTTCAAGGCAGTAAAGGTTAGATAATGAATCTAGCTACCTGAAGGTCATACGTGCCACACTTAAATAATATTGGAAATAATAATATTTAATGTTCTCAGGCCACAATATGTTTATATACCTATGTTTATACACATTCAGTGTTCATGGGGATTAGTATCCAGAAAGTTGCACCACTTGTTATAATCCTGGATAACAGTCTTCTCTCTGTCTATCAAGAGTCCTAGATATGGTTGATATGCAAAGCGTATGCATTACATTTTGTACTAAATTAAAAGCTGTTTCATTCTCTAATCTTCCTTATTCTCTCTGCATTCTCCCTTACTAAATTTAACATGGTGTTAGAGAATTACCATGTACTGAGACCTGTACTATCACAATTCTGCTAACACATTCCGAAAAGTATGAAACCATTTTATTTTCCTTTAGCTTTCTTCCCATTCGAACGTGATCTACCTCATTGTTTTTATCATGGTTGCTACCCTGCTGGTTTTGTCATCTTTTGTGGCTCTCCATGACAATGCTGTTTTCTTCATTTGAGGGGAGGGGGTGTTTTGGCACGCGACTCTTGTCAAACCAGCTGAAGAACCTATTCAGTGGATGTTCTATTGAATGAGAAGCTGTTTCATTCTCTAATTTCTCTCCTTCTCTCTAAGTTCTCTCCTCTAAACGTAAATTACATGAATCACCGTACAGTAGATATGTTCATCTTGTACATTAAGGCTAGTAATTAGTTTCCCAGAACAGAGCCAAACTGAAGGGGTAAATATGTTCTAATATAATAAAGTACAAGAGAAATAAAGGAATACTGTAATAGGATTGTTTGGATGTTATTTTATCTTGATCATTGTCTTTTTTCTTTCCATCTGAATGGAAATCTTTGCTTTTGGATTTTAAATCTTCGTGCAAGATTGTCCTTGTCTTATTGTTCAAATGCCATTAAATGTAGGAAGAGGGAATTGTTGCCTTGGAGTTCGATAGAAAGATGTCATTATTGCAAAAACAAGAAGACGAGAACCTTGACATGGTGAAAATTGACAAAACTCGATCATGTGTTGAGAAGTTGGAGTCTGATTTAATAAGCTTACGGCAGTGTATCAGTGACACAACTTCATCAATTTTGGAAATGATAGATGAGGAGCTTTTACCCCAGCTGGTTGCATTAACTGCAGGGTACATTTTTTCTGAATCAATGCATGAGACAAGTTCTAACTTAATGATGCGTTAATATCAATCCAACTTAATGATGAGCTTTTGGTTGTTCTGTAGGTTGGTACAAATGTGGAGAACAATGCGTGAGGCACACGAAGCCCAAATACTCATCTCCCAGCAGTTGAGTAGCCTCAGTGATAGTCACAACACGATACTAAATTCTGAATATCATCACCAGGCTACAATTCAATTCCAAACTGAGGCCTCTTATTGGTATAGCAGCTTTTGCAAACTTGTAAAATCTCAACGGGAGTATGTGAGGATCCTCCATGAATGGATTAAGCTTACCGAAAGCCTCAGGGATGGTCAAGAAAGTAGCAATCATTCTTCTGTTCTTACCATTTGTGAACAGTGGGAGCACGGGCTTAACGACTTACCAGAAAAGGTACTTTTGGTCAAAATTCGATGTCAATCTTTTTTCCTTGGGCTTTGTTTATTCTTGACAGGAAAAATAGAAAATCTGTAGTCATAACTGTTTTCCTACTTCATTTCTGTCTCTCACAACTGAAAAATCTTAACTTTTCAAAACTCAAACTATTGCAACTGCTTAATGCTATCCTGTTCTTGTGTTTTCACCTATTGTATACCAGATCTAAGTGTGAATTAAGTCTTACGGTAAGTAAAAGTGAGAAAGTTGAACACCATTTAAGGATGAAGACCCATACATCATTGTCTTAAGGTTTTGAGTGGTGTCAATCTCTTATATTGTTGGATTGAGGTTTTGTTGGTATTGTTTCTCTTTGGTTAATTCTTCCCTCTCAATAGACCCATCATTTATTTCACAGAGTAGAACAGGAGTAAACAAAGCATAGTCTAGCCAGAGTACTTGTTCTTGGCATCATTCCAGTTTGTGTTTTTTTCTGAATGTCTATGTATACTTCAAACTCTAGCCTCTGATACTGAATTACAGATATCATCTGATTAACTAATCCTTCCAAAAGTTTAAACTTTTGGTGTAAATGCACATGAATGTTTCATATCAAGCAGTTTCTCTGCACAAAATTCTGGTTTCAAAACACTAATTGCATCCTTGTATTAAGACTGTTCAAAAGTTGGCTTGAAAGATCAAATGACTTGTTTGAATAAGCATTTTCTTTTCTCCATATTATCAAACATGTTCAAGAATTTCATGAATTGATTTTCTTATAAATAGTAAGACTTACAAATCTGCTGACATTCTGGGTGGTTGCAGGCGACATCTGATGCAATAAAAAGCCTTTTGTCATGCATCCGTTCCATAGCTTCTCAGCAGACAGAGGAACACAACATTCTGAAAAAGTTAGATAAACTTGAAAGGAAATTCCAAAAATGTATGAACAGCTTGGCTGAGATGCAGCAGAGAATAGATGGAGATATAGCTGATACAAGCCCCAGGCATCCAATACATGTCAAGAAAACTGAAACAGAAGAAATTAAGAAGCAAGTGGAGAATGAGAGAGCAAATTATTTGGATGCTGTTCGGTATAGTAGGGCCATGACCCTTGATCAGCTACAAACTACACTTCCCCCACTCTTCCAGTTACTGATGGAATTTTCAAGTGCTTCATCCCATGCTATTCAGCTTATCAATGCCCCCACTGAAGCCGTTTGAGTAGATTGCAGGGATACTGCACCTCATAACTTTTTTTTTTATTACTGTCTGGTGCTTTGGATAGCATGAACAGAATATATATATGTATTGTAAATTGTGTTCTTGTCAGTTTGTGAACTGACACAAAATTGTGTTGAGTCATGGTTGATGGTATCAAAATTAAACTCTTTTGTACATCCCTTCCAAGCCACCATATTCTTAATTTTTTAATGGGGGTTGAAGGCTATTTTTTATGTTGTAGCAAATGAAAAAGAAAAGTAAAGGAAGAAGAGCATGAAATCATTCTATTATATAATTATAATATTGTGAAAGTTAATTTAAGAAAATAAATTCTTGGATAACTGTATTTCAATGTGTACAGTTTTTTCATAACTTCAATAAATTTTTTAGTAATCCATTAATGCGAACATTTTTTTTAAAATAGATTTGCTGTGTACATGTTTTTGTCCCTTTCCATCTTTATAAGCACAATAACTATTTCGAAAAAAAAATTATTTACTTTGATGAAAAATTATAAGTGTTTCTGTAGTGTAATCCTAACACTATGAATTTTTTTTAAACAAATATTGTTTTGTAGGTATACATTTTTTATAATTTCAATATAAAGTTTGGGAACTGATTTGTTTTTTATCTTGACGATTAAACTATAAGAGTCTAAGTATAACTCTATAAGAAATTATTTTAAAAAATATTTTTATACCCGTTTTACGTACATATGTATTTTTATAGTTTCAATATAATTTTTTGGGTTAAATATGTTTTAGTCCCTATACTTTGGGACGATTTTGGTTTTAGTCCATTTTCAAACTAGGATACAATTTAGTCCTTCAACTTTAGAAAACTCTGGTTTTAGTCTTTTTTACCAATTTTTTTTAACATTATTTGTTGTTTCAAACACGTTTCCTTATAACATTTGAATTGTTTATACTGTTTGACACATTTTTGCAATGTTAACTAAGAAACGTGCTTGAAACAACAAATAAAGTTAAAAAAAATTGGTAAAAAAGACTAAAACCAGAGTTTTCTAAAGTTGAAGGACTAAATTGTACTATAGTTTGAAAATGAACTAAAACCAAAATTGCCCAAAGTATAGGGACTAAAAACATATTTAACCCTAATTTTTTAATAACTGTTTTTTTTTATCATTTTGAAAATTATTATAATAATTAATTTTTAGTTATAAATATACTTTTTATTACCTTAAAAAAAATATACATGAGGGAAAAATAGGGCAAGGACTTTCTTAAACATAACTCTGATTTCAAAAGGGCCATGCTATTTAGTTTAAGGTTATCGCTTAAAAGATTACATTTTTACGTTTCTTCTCCCAACGCCAATTCTTCTTTCGCTTTAGCTTCGTAACAAGTTGTTACAGTTACTTTCCTCGATTTCTCTCAATTCGTGGTTCTTTTTCTGAGTAATATTGATAGTGGATTTCTTCCTCTCCAGGTTAAGGTTCGATTAAGGTTTTATTAAATTGAAGGGTTGTTCTTGATAATGATAGAATGCATGGTTTGAATGAATTTCTTAATTGTTTTCCATGTAGATAGGGTTCAAATTAGGGGATTTAATACATTGTTGCTGATTACAAGGAAATGTTGTGCCTTTTCATTGTTTTAATCTGTTATATGTTGTGGGTGCCTGTCACTGAAGGAAAAACGCCCTGTTTTGCATTGCTATGTAGCCTAGTTATGTGCTGAACTTCTTTTTCATTTTGTTTATGATCTTCATGGTTGTTATATTATTACCGTGTTGAGATGGCAGAGACCGGTTAATAAAGTCTTATTTAGTATTTCTTTTTACCAGAAATATTGAATAGAATGCGTATAATATGAAGTTGAGGCATTAGCACCTCTGGAGGAGCTGAGCCTGGCAAAAAACAAACAAACGAAAATTTGCTAAAAGCAGCATTTTATGAATATTAACTATATCTTAAAATGGCCTGTCATACATTTGAATTTTAAAAATTGATTCTTCTTTATCTCATGTTGTAGGTTAATTTGTTTTAACTGGAGGGAGTGTTTGATTCCTTTTACCTAGGAATAGAGCAACACTGAGCACTGGTGTGCTCTTTGGTGGTGATTTACTGTTCCTCAGTACCCATAGCTTGAAGGTTCCAAAGGCAAGGAAAATCAAGTTTACCATTTATTCTAGGACAAGACGATAGGGTATGTAATTTGGTGCATGAATAAAAAGAAAGCAATTGAAAAAACTACAGCATAATCTCAATGTAGTGCTTTTATCCCAACTGGCTTTAGTGTTATTATAAGTATCTCAATACTGTGCTTCTATCTTATATTTAGTCTGATTTTCCTGCCTTCTCACTGGTACTTTTGTTATGTAATATCCTCCACTAGTCCAATCAAATCAAATGCCTCCAATTAGCATTCACTGTTCTTATCTAATATATAAGCTACTCTGCATGTTCTTTTCTCTTGAGTCACCCAATTGATCTCTTATACTTATTGCTACTGAATACCAGATACTGATTGTTGAAGAAGAGGTACTTCAACACGTTATATTTGGTTGAGAAACTACTGTTAGAGAATATGAAAGTGGAAGAGGTGAATCGATGTCAGATTCAAGAGTGGTATCCAAAGTTCAAATCTGTATCCATCAAGACTGTAATTCATCAACTCCCCGAGTCATTTATTCAGTACCTTCTTGATGACTCAGGGCCCTTCCTCTTACCTGCTTCTGTCTTAAATGAAGATGCATTACCCAATAGAATTCATAATCCAATTGAGGAAGAAGATTTTCAGGTTTCAGAGGGATCTGGGGATGAAGCAGAAGATTCTCCACCACCTTCTTTTCCAGAACTTGAATTGAAAATTAAGGAATCTATCGAGTCCCTTGGGGGTGCAGTCTTTCCCAAGCTGAATTGGAGTGCTCCAAAAGATTCAGCATGGATAAGTACTGCTGGTAGCCTTCGGTGCACCAGTTTCAGCGAGATTGCACTTTTATTTCGAGCATCTGACTCATTGGTCCATGACTTGTGCCATGCGTATGATTCATGCCAGGATAAATCTTCAACTAGGCCCCGTAATTTCTTTCTTGCACTCCGGAAATGGTATCCATCCCTTCAGCCAGACATGGAATTTCGATGTTTCATACGAGATCAGAAGTTAATTGGAATTTCTCAACGTGAGGTTACTACTTTTTATCCTATTTTGCTTGAAAAGAAGAATGATCTCCTTTCATTGATACTAGCATTTTTTAACAATTACGTGAGGGCTAAATTTGAGTCAGAAAACTACACATTTGATGTTTATATCACAAAGGATGAGAGAGTTAAGATTGTGGATTTCAACCCTTGGGGTGCCTTTACATTGTCCTTGTTATTTGCCTGGGATGAATTAGAGCGTATTTACAGTGAAGGAAATGATGTGGAGTTTAGAATTGTGGAAGATCGTTGTGCTGTTAGGCCAGGCCTTAAAACAGCAGTGCCTTTTGATTACTTGGATACGAGTGAGGGCAGTGGTTGGGATCAATTTCTAAGGAGTGCAGATGAAGAGTTTAGACAACAATTTGCAGAAGCTGGTGCATGATAATCAACTGCTGTTTCTCTAAATTATCACTTAAGGTAGCAAATAAAATAAGTAGCTCTTCAATTTATATATTGAGTTTTTTGACAAAGGGGAAAACTTGTGTTTAAAAGCATTAACGCATGGAGGAGGCGAATTTCTGGTTTAACATAAATCTTATTCGTTATGATTATTAAGTTTATTTTGTTGGACTTCAAACATAAGATATTTTTCATTGAAGTTTTTCTGTTGGTCATTGTAAGCTGCTACCAATTTCAGGCCTTCGGATAATTATGTGTTGAAACTCAGAGGCACACGAACATCTGTAGTGACAATTGTGTCCTATGGTGCTTAGTTTGTACCTAAGTATTTTGGAGAAAATTTATCATGTGTTGTGTATTTTTGTATGATGAAATGAGTTTCTTCTATATGTTTGTATTATTCACATGTTTTTTACGGTTGTTCACTGCAAACTATTCCTTTACCTGCTGAGACAAACATGCATAATTCCTTTATTCTGTGCAGGTTAGTTTGGTATATGTATTGAATACTTAATTTTATGGATAACAGAAAATAATCTATAAAAAATAATCTTTAATTGAGAAGATATGGACAGTGAATTACTTGTTATTATGATATTTTTTTTGTATCCTTATTTAGTTTTGAGTAAATCTTCTGCTTAAAAAAGTAATACAAACAAAATTTACTATTTATGATTTTTATTAACTTTTCCTTTTCTCAGCACACACTTTATTGCCTGTATAGGAACCAATTTTTTCAAATGAAATTAATTATGTTAAATTTTAATTAAATAATCAGTCATATAAAATCAATTACTAAACTATTTATTATCCGTAATTATTTTTAAAAAATCTTATTTCTAACCAGAAATATGTATTTGGTGTCTCTAAATTTTATTTATCTGTTATATAAGATCAATTAAATTTTTAATTTTCATAACTATTTTACCAAAATTCATGTTACTGCTATAGGAAGAGATACTTCATATCTCTATCTTTTTAAAAAAATAAAGTTAATAAACGATAATTACTAAAAACAGTTGTAAATGAATTAGTGTAAGATTTCATAAGAGTCATTTGTAGGGGATGGTATTGTTTAAGTATGACCATCTATTCTTAATGTTTAAACAATTTATCTTATATTTTCTTTAATTGTATAATAAAATATGAAATATTTATCCAAAATGGTATATAACAACTTCTTTGAGTTATAGTTTATGATTAAACAGGCGTATGAGCGAAAAGACATACGCAAATATATGCTTATTATTTTTTATTAGTATAATAATTAATAAAAATGTTTTACTCAAACAATAAAATTAGAATAAATTGTGTATAAAAAATATAATCTCCTTGTATAAAATAAAAAAATTTCCTTTATTAATGACATATAACTATAAATAATTTTTATATATAAAAAATTATAAAATTAAATATCTTTTTAATTTTATAAATAATTTTTTATTGCATAAATTATTTTTTATCATGATTAATATTTAAGTTTTATAAAATAATTATTTTAAAGAGTAATATATATATATATATATATATATATATATATATATATATATATATATATATATATATATATATATATATATATAAATTCTTTATTAATGGTGTAAATTATCTTACACTTTTTTTTTTCATATTCTCTCATATTTCTATTAAATTCAATACCATTGAATCAATTTTAATTTTTCAATTATTTAATCTGACCTTGTTCCTTGCCCTCGAAGTAGAAAAACGGTGTCGTAAAGGTGACTTTTCTGGTGCCAAGTAAAATCTGAAAAGAACCCTATTATTATCATTGTTGTTGCAAGCAGAGCAACGTTTTTCGATAGTAGGCATGGCGGAGGAAGTGGAAGAATCGAATAATGCAGTCAGAATATTCGTGGGAGGATTGGCGGAAACCGTCAGCATCGAAGACCTACGAAGCTTATTCTCCTCTCTTGGCTCCGTCCAAGCCGTTCAAACCATCCGAACCAAAGGTCGCAGCTTTGCCTACATTGATTTTCACTCCGACCCTAAATCCCTTTCTAAGCTCTTCAGCAAGGCAAGAATCAATAACTATCTTTTCATTTTTTTTTCTATATCTTGTTTGTAATGATTATTAGGGACATTTTGTGATTCACGTAGCCAACTTCACCTAATGGTTTAAGGACATTTTATTCGAACTTTTCCCTCTCAACTTTTTAGGAGAAAAAAAGAAGATAGAATTCTGCATAAGCTAAAACTCGAGTTTATGTGTGTGTTAAAAATAATACTTAGTTATACTAACACAGAACTACTAAAAGCACATTATACTAGAAATTTGAGAGTTTGAAGAATCCAAAAGTGCTATGAATTAAAGAACTTCGAGACTTCTTATTATTGGAATAGAAAACAGAGAAGAAAAATTACAAGTGTTTTTCCAAAAGCCCCTTTCTTCAGGCACAAACTAACTATTTAAAGAGTTAGTTAACAAATAGTTAGTTGACAATGGTTAACTACTAAAAACATATTCTAACTTAAACTTATGAATAAGATAGTTATAACTAATAGAAATTTTTTAGTTTTTTCGTTTTATTTTGTTTTTTATTTGATTTCTTTTGTTTTCAGTGACTAATTTTAACTTTCGGTTGACATGGCAGTATAATGGGTGTCTGTGGAAGGGTGGAAGGCTGAGACTTGAGAAGGCCAAAGAAGACTATCTCACGCGGATGAAGAGAGAATGGGAGAATGACGCCCTTGATGATGCTACTCAGCCGCCTCCTAGTTCTCCTAAGGAAGCCACCACACATTCTTCCAAGTCAAATACCAAACATCTCAATATTTTCTTTCCCAGATTGAGAAAGGTCACTTTTTTATGCAGTTTTTTAGAGTATGCATTTCAATGCTAAGGGTTGATCTTGTGATAGTTGGGTTTGGTTTTGTTGAGTTGTGGATAAGGGTGATGAGTAGGCAACAGGATTGGGTAGGAGTTAGATAGGTTATATGTACTGTATGTGTGAAATTATCGTTTTGGGTTTCTTGTGTTTTGTGGTAAAGTGGAAAAACTTGACTGCACTTTCCTTGGATGCTTCTTCTCTAGTCAGAGATGAAGTTTCACCTTGTTATTCATTGAGTTAATATTTAAGTATGTGTAGGAAATCAAGATAGGCCTGTCTGTTAGGATTTGACACTGTTAGTTAGGCCTTGTCAGTTGATAGTAAGCCTTGTAGTCTATTAGAATAAATAATTAGTTCAGCTCTAATAAACAGCTGTTAGAATAAGTGTTTTATAACTTGTAGAACGCATTTTCAGAGCAATGATTTTCATTTTAAAATTAGTTTATTTATGTGTTATCCATAACTGAATAGTCATTTATGTCAAATGTATGCTTGCATTTGCATTATGTCTAAAGAAATAAGGGTAAATGATACGACTTCGCTTTTACATGCTACATATATACCTGTGCAGGTGAAATCCATACCATTCAGTGGAACTGGCAAGCACAAATACAGTTTCCAGAATATCAAAGTTCCTCCACTCCCTGTGCATTTTTGTGACTGTGAGGAGCATTGTAGTCCCTTTGTCACTGAAAGAGGGAGGCTATCTATTGATAGGGCAGCTGAAAGTGCTGGAATGAATGATGAAGAGATTAGCATAATGAATGCTGTGATGAACAAGCTACTTCAAAAAGAAAAGATTTCCAGTGTTGAGAGCCTTGGAAAGGAGAAAGATTTGTACAAATCACCTGATACTTTACAATCTGATGAAGCTGAAGATAGCGCAGCAGATGAAGACGATCTCATTATTAACATGGAGACGAAGAGAAATAAAACAGCTTTAATAGGGAACCAGGAGCTTGAAAGAATCCTGGAAAATCAGGTATTTTTTTCTTCTCTATTTGTGGGTGGAGGTGGGGTGTTTAATAAATTAGGATCTAAGTGGTAATGTCAGTTTCCTTTTAGCAAAGAAAAGGTATTCTATACCGTGTAATTGTTGTTTTTAATCTTCAGGAATCCTGGTTTAATAAAACAAAATTTGCTAAGGAAGAACACAACAATAGTATGCCTGAAGTGGAGGGAAGGAATAATAGCAATGCCAACAAGAACAAGAAGAGGAAATCACTTCCCAAATTGGAAATGGAAAGTAATGCAGAAGTATCAACAACCCCTGGAGGCAAGGGTAATAAGCAGACACTTCGAAATAAGGTGGGATCTGGTGCACAGCGTACTGAGCCAGAAGATGGTTTTGAGGAATTGACTAAAGTTTCATGGTCTCAAAAGTCTTCATGGAAAGAACTTCTTGGTGGCGGAGGCAATACTTCTTTCAGTGCTTCTATCATATTACCAAAATTGGACTGCAGTAACAATCTACAAAGATCCGATGACCTGTGTGCACCTGTATCTACAATCAATAAAACTGAAAACATGGAAAAGGATAGAGATTTATGGAGCAACCCTACCATTACGCAAGTGATAAAAGAGCATGCTGATGCTCAACCTACCCATACACAAGTGATAAAAGAGCTTGCTGAAGCTCAACCTGCAAATAAAGAAGTGATAGAAGATGTTACCAAATATCAGCATAATGTGGCACCGAATAAGACAGGCAGAGGAGCTTCATGGCTGCAAAAACAATCCTGGACACAAATGGTTAGTGAGAATAGCAATTCATTTAGCATTGCACATATTTTGCCAGGTATTACTTTTCCTGAGCCAAAGGCCAAGGAGCCCATTGTGGTACCTGCCATTTCCAACCATTTCAAGCATAAGGGAGTAGCTAAGGGTACTATTAATGAATGTGTGAGTAATGACGGGTTTAAATCAAGGGAGACTATACAAGAAAAGAGTCAGCATATCAGTGGCAATGACGTTACTTTTGCTTCAGTAGTTGAGGAAAAGGTTGAAACAAGTCCCAGGGAAAAATCCCCTGAAAATATTGAAATAGGTGAAACGTGCTCATTTATGAGAAATGCTGCATCTTTGAAGGAATGGGCAAAAGCTAAGGCCGCTATTAGTGGATCACTCAAAAGAAAAAGTGATGAGAAGTAAGATGAGAAGGTTTCCATAGGACAGAAATATCTGACAGTTAAGCAGCATTATCTTTCACATGGTTTTGTGCTATATTCACTCCCAGTTATTGTTCTTTTCGTGCAAGGAGATGAAAGTGAAAAGTAATGAAGGACAAATTGATTTTCAAAATGACATTTGTAATTTGGAAACCAATTTCAACACTTCTCTTCAGTTACATCAAGTCTGGCTCAGAACGTTCTGATTCCGACTCAGTCAGTGATATAGCTACTCCAAATTGGTTATTGCATCAGAAATGTTTTGTAACCGTCATGGTTCGACACAACCCCCCGTAAGTTTCCCGATGAAACCACTGATCGAACCGTTGCTTAACTAGTCTTAGCGATTTGGTGATCAGGTGGTTTATAAAGTGAATTGGTGTATTGTGAGTTTTTGAGATTTTTAAGGTATATTATGAACATTTTCAAGTTTGAAGTTTATAATTTATGAATTTTTGGATAGATTTCATTCATGCTGTTAGAGAAGTATATATCTGTATTCTTTTAAATTATGTATGAACTCGGTAAAATTATGTTTTTTTTTTTCCTTTTCAAAGTAAAATCGTATATGCTTACATAGCATTTGACCCAATTTATTTAAGGGAATTTCTTCATGCACCCCAATATTATGTCTGCTGCACCCTAATAATTTTAAAATTTCAATTATATCTCAGATGTATTGTAGTTCCGGATTGTACAGTATGTATCCAGATTGCATAATCTGTAATGTAAATTTATATTCTGGATTCTATCTGTTATTTTGTATTCTCGATTGTATACTCCGTAGTGTGATTTTGTATTCTTGATTGTGTAATTCGTAATGCAATTTTGTATCTTGGATTGGATAATCTGTAATACAAATTTGTATTTTGAACTGTACAATTCATGACCCAAGGATACTTGATATATATATAAATCAATTTTATATATAAATAATTGCTCATAGACTTATATCATTCATAGCTGAATAATTGAAATATTCAACTCTTATGTTTCCACGCTGACATCTTGGCTATGAAGGTATATTGGGACCTCAGAGCCTGTCCCAAATACATTAGCATCATACTCAACCTCCAAAGGCTTATCTTCAAGGATGTCATCAAGTAGATGCAATGAAGCAAGAGGATCATCCTCAGATAGAGAAATCTTCTCCTGTGCCTGCGTCTGTTGTTACATGAAAA
>NC_028355.1:4881904-4883511 GCF_000741045.1 Vigna radiata var. radiata
CAAATGTCAGTTGAAATAAACATAATAAAGTTGTATCAGTACAAAATTATCAATATAAACAAATTTTAATTCAAATGATATTAACTAACTTACCAATATATCATTCCATATAATGTTCCGATCAACCTCGGACACATGATCAAAAGATGGAATGAGAATACTAATCTTATCACATGCCACTACTCTAAGGTATGATCAGAAGTCATCTGCATGGGGGCCAGTTGCCACACCCGTGATGACGTTCACATTCACCGGAGTTCTTTCACCACTATTCTTTCTGATCAAAAGTTGTTTCATCCTAGTGGGTCCTCTAGTGGATCTGGTAGGGGGAGCCTCATCCCCTGAAGAATGTGGATGATCAGCCATATATCTGCCAAAATAAATAGCAACATGAAATATTAATATCATATAATTTAACAAAACATGTAATAGTAATCATAGGAAATATATAAAAGGAAAACTTATGTGATATTAATAAAATACTTATACAGAAGTTGAAATTCATACATAAAGATATGGGTTCATCATATGTATATTCCCTCATCATGATCTGACCGAATTGCATGTACATCGTCGTCAACTAGAGATCGGTCATCCAAATTTGTTGTAGTTTGAAATGAATGGTTGTCCGCAATATGAATATTAATTAGATTGTCTTCGTTAACTTCAATTTGTTTTTTGCCTTGAAGAGTGACATACCAATGGTCAGACGCAGGATCTTTGACATAAAAAACCTGAGATGNTTGATGNACCATGATAAACGGTTCGTCTCGGTAACCCACCTTTCGAAAATCAACCAGTGTCATACCCGATTCATCTATTTCCGCACCACTCTTATTGTCAAACCACTTACATTTGAACAATGGAACAAAAACTTGGTGTAATCAACCTCCCATATCTCTTCTATTATACCATAATATCTCATTGATCCAAGTACAGGAGATTGATCTTTTGATGTGGAAAATTGAAGTGACTCAGCTTCTAAACTGACTCCACTATTTTGTGTTATGCTTTTATCATCCAAAGTCTTCGTATAGAATGTGCAATATTGACTTCATAACCTGTACAACACACGACATCAAACTTCAAACCATTTGCAAGCCACCATAAAGTTTGAGAAGAATGTGGCTCTTTGTCAATTTCAGATTTGAACCAAGACATAAATGTTTTGTTATGCTCCATCAACTGCCATTTCTCTGATTGTCTTGAATTTTTATTCTTAACAATGACTTTGTGTGCTTCCAAAAAAGGAATAACCTCATATGTGTTGTTCAATATATAAAGATGCGCTTGCAACAATTCTTCGCGATCTTTTGTCACCACATTCACACCTCG
The DNA here is from genome assembly GCF_000741045.1 of Vigna radiata var. radiata. Classification (NCBI taxonomy): domain Eukaryota; kingdom Viridiplantae; phylum Streptophyta; class Magnoliopsida; order Fabales; family Fabaceae; genus Vigna; species Vigna radiata. The sequence continues at coordinate 4,883,240 of NC_028355.1, forward strand.
GATGCTTTTACTTGTAGAAAATTTATTCAACCATGATATGCGAGGAACTCCTATTGGATTCGTTGATGTCATGTAATCTGAACAAAACTCGATACTTTCTTCAGCAATATACCTTTCAATCATCGAACCTTCAGGACGATATGGATTTTTAACGTATCCTTTCAAAATCTCCATATAACGCTCAATAGGATACATCCATCTTAAGTATACCGGTCCGCACAACTTGATTTCTCTAACCAAATGAACAAGTAAATGTACCATGATGTCAAAAA
>NC_028355.1:4885391-4890278 GCF_000741045.1 Vigna radiata var. radiata
CTTAGTTGAACCGACATACAAAGGTGTTTCCGCATCAGTCGACATCGTCTCATACATATGAGCTTTGGCAAAATTTTCTACGCCAACATCGCGGATCATGTCCTCTAATTTGTCTTCATCCGGACGATCTTCTTCCATGGTGGAATCAGTAACATTTTCAGTTTGCGAGTCAGTCGGAAAGTGCATTTCTTCGCCGTGCCCTATCCATGTTGTATAGCATCTTAGGAAACCATCACAGATAAGATGTTCTGTAATTTGGGTTGCGTTCAACTTTCTCCCATTCAAACAGTTCACACAAGGACATCTAAACTTCACTTCATCATCACTTCTCCCCTCGTTACGTTACGCAAATTGTATAAATTCCTCTACACCTCTCTTGTATTCAGCACTAATACGTGATAAATTAATCCAATTTCGATCCATATTCCTAAATTTTACAAAATTACAATTATACAATATTCTATATAAAATTATCAATTCAATCATACAATCAATTCAGTCATACAATGATACAATTAATAATCATTCAAATGATCAATTCAAACATTCAATCACACATAATTACATATGAGAATTATCACATTTTTTCTTCCTTTTTTCTTCCTACACCCTCGTAAGTTATAAAGCTTCCATTTATCCTTTATTAAAAATCCTAATTTGACATTTCTGGCACCATGAAAAGTCCTTGCAACTTTTTGTTCCTCACTCACACACTCATGTTAAAGAAAAATTTGGATGTTTCTATTGGTGGGTTTGGCATTGGTGCCCATTGAAATCAAACCGTGCTAATTGAAATCAAAAAGAACATAAAATCAACAAATCAATTCCAAGCAAGCAATGAGACATCAGATAGACATATATTGAAATCAAACTAGGTTAGCTCCATACCAGGTTTTGGCGCGACGGCAGAGGGCGTGACGGCGGAGGGCGCGACGGCGAAGGGCGCGACGGCAAAGACGAAGATGGCGCAGCAGCAGTGGCGTTTTCGCGTGGAGGCAGAGAGAAATCTTCAGAATCGCGTGGAGAAGATGAAATTGTTCTTTGTTTTTTTAACCTTCAGAAGAGAATATGCTGCGGTTCCACACTTAACCGCGGCATATTCTCCTTTATACCGCGGTTCTACACTCAACCGTGACCGATTCATTTAAAAAAAAAATTCATAATGGCATTTTTGAATTTTTTTTTAACTTATATGCCGCGGTTCAGCGTCCAACCGCGACATATGCTCTGAAATTTTTAAAATTTACTCAGATCAGAGAATATGCCGCGGTTCTCTGACCAACCGCGGCCTATTCCCCAACGTTCAGAATCCCTCAACTGCCTTCCCAACTGCCTTTTGGGGAATGTTAGAGGTAGCAAGGGGAATATGCCGCGGTTCTCTGCGCAACCGCGACATATACCCTTGTAACCTCCTGACATTCCCCATCAGTCAGCCCTTGCAATAAATTGGCAGGGGAATAGGCCGCGGTTCTCAGAGAACCGCGGCATATTCCCCTGTTATTAAATTTTTTTCCTGACGTGAAGTCAAAGGTGATGATTGACTGGGGTATATGCCGCGGTTAAGTGGGGAACCGCGACATATAAGTTCGATTTATTTACAAAACTGCCACTGCACAGCATTATGCTGCGGTTTCTGGTGAACCGTGGCATAATGTGCGCTGTATAATCCCTATTTTTTACTAGTGAATAAATTGAATAAAAACATGTAATTGGTAGTGTTGTTTTGAAAAATAAAAAAGTAGAGTGAATTAATTATGTTATGATTGGTGTGTGAGGACATAAAAAAAGGATAGAGGAAGTAAACGAGAAGTCACATAAATGATTGGTGTGTGAGGACATAAATAAGAACAAATTGAATAAAAAAATGTAATTGGTTTGGTGACTGATATTGTAATTGAAAAGACGTGATAGTAGAAAGTAAAAGAAGAAGAAAGTAGAAACTTATATATTTTATCACATATATATAAGGACATGATCATAATAGAAGTCACATAAACATTTTATTTAAAGTAAGAAAAAGGTTGGAAGATGGAAGAAAGGAATAGGTAGTCCTTGATCCAATAAGGGTGGAAGAAGGAATGTAAAAGAAAAGAAGAAAAAAAGAAACATGGAATATGTGACTGGCAGCGGGGATGAGATCAAGCTCTGGTGAGGTTACAGGCAGTAACAGTCATGTCGATCGATCTATTGTAGTCGTTCCCAAATCTTAATTCTGCTTCAACAACGCTTTGTTCGCAAAGACGTCTGTCATTGTCAATGCATACACGAGCTTGGGCAGGACTCAACCCCTGAAGGCGGGAGCAGCAAGAAGTAGACCCCACCACTCCCAGTCTGATGCACTCCCGAAACAACCCAGTTGTATTATTTATAGGACATTCAACATCATCATCTTGAGACCTCACCATTGAGACTGATAACAGACTCAGTGAGAGGAAGACAGCCAAAACATATTTCATCCAACCCATTCTCACAACACTACTTCCTTACTTTTCTTTTTTATTGCCAATCATTAACTACTCAACACTAATGCCCTATTTATAGCCCACAAACTTCTGCTTTTCCTCTTCATTTATTCTCACTTATTTTCACATAACCCTTTCCCTTAATTATAAATAATAATACTTCTTTTCATTTTTTTAACTTAACAAACAAATTCATTCAATTCAATACACTTTTTATTCTTACTCTATCATCATCATTTTTTTTTCGATTTCATCTAATTCTCGTAGAAACAGATCATTCTATGGCTTAGATTAATGGATTATATATCTACATATTTAAAATATTTGTCATTTAAAATAACTGCATAAATATTTTTTATTTAATTATACTATAGAATTTTCCAAATATTTTCATACACACTTTTTGTACATTATCAATATATTTTCTGTACACCTTATGATCTTCCTTATCCTATAGTTGATCCGTCTTCAAACTTGATGTCTAATAACATCTCCTTCTCAGTTTATGTCTTTTCTTTTGTTATTCTACCATTCTTTCAATACATTTCTCCATAAATCTATATAAAGTTCTATGTTCTTAAACTCCGTGTGAGTTCTATATCTAACCTTAATAATCCATTATGTCATATTTTTTCTGAATATTCATTATGTCATATTTATAAATTTCTTCGAGTAATTCTTACAAATTTTTGTGACCATTTTGTCCGAATACTTTTATGCAAATGTTTGGACATAAGCAATTTTGACGTAGGTGAATTGTTTTATCTGCATTTTCTGTTTCGAATAAGTTACAATAAATTGAATAAAAATATGTATTTATCTAAAATGTTTTCACTTAACCAAACTAAAACTAGATAATCCTTTACCTTAATTATAAAAAATAATACCTTTTTTTTTCATTTTTTTAACCTAACAAACAAATTCATTCAATTCAATACACCTCTATTATCATATTTGTCTGGATCGATAAAGTACATCTAAGGACTCAAGAAATTAGAGATTCAAGTAATTAGGGATTCAATTTATTAAAAATTCAATTTGTACGAAGTTTTCCCAATTTTTTCATTTCATAACAACTCAAATCTACGTAATTAACAAAATAAGTGAGCCACGTCATTTAAAACAACAATATCACCATGCCACATCAATGTTTGTTTAAGGCCGTTGACCCCATTTAATGACATGGATCTAATTGGAGTAATTTTACAAAAATAAGAACTCAATTGAGACAAAAAAAAAACTAAGAGACCAATTTGAGTTTTCCAGTCGAATAAGGACGTCGAGAATGATTAAACTTTATTTAAAAATCATAAGACTTTTTTAGTTGATATTTACACAATTTGTTAACCTCTAGTAGGATAGAAATTAAGCAAAAATATCAGTTTTTTCCCTAATTTAGTGTATGGATCAACTATCTTAAATGTGTACAGAACAATGTGTACCATACCGAATCAGTCCATGAACATAGAACATCCCAATTGTATTGGTTGAGATTGTTGATAGGGGAGCACAATATTAGTTGAACCCACAATCTTTGTGATATCTATTTTTGATGATGACAACACATTGTTAATAAAAATACATGTGTATGTACTGTGTTATATGTGTTATATATGCACATGCAAACAAGCATAGTTATGGAAGTATTATGTTGATTGATGCATACTATTGTGTTTGAAATGTGATCATATTTGTGTATGCATAATATGTGTTTTGGAAATGGAAAAACCACATTCACCTAGCATATATGCATGACTTAATTAATTACAATGTTGTGTTAATCAATTAAGGTCATTAGACAACTTAAGCTTTAAACTGTGGCAAAACAACAAATTTTAAATCGATTACATTAGTTGGTAAATCGATTAAAACTCGTGTGTTTGCAGAAATATTTTTCAAGTGTGCTGTGATGAATTTTTGAGAAGAAAAGTTTTAAAAAATATGCTAAATATTAAAGCTTAATCGATTACATGGATTATGTATTCAATTAAGTCTGTTAAAGATTTGAAAACTGTTTCATTGCTTGTCATAACTGTTTCACGTGATTTGGGACTGATACATAAGGGTTTTGGACGTTAGGGTTTATCCATAAATATGATTATTCTCTAGAATAATCAATTATCTAGGATGATAATCAATTATTGTTTATAAGTTTAAATTCCAGAAAGTTTGTATGTGAAACTCACTGAAATAATCTATTATCATTAGTGATAATCAATTACCATAAGTGATAACTGATTATGGTAATAAATTTTGTACCTTAAAACCTCTATAGAATAATTGATTATCACTTATTTAGTAACATCATATTATTTTAAAGTTATAAGATCACATATTACAATAATTAAATAAAATAATAAGTTAAAATCATATCACTTAATTAAAAAATATATTATTTTAAAATTAAAAAAATAACATATTACAA
>NC_028355.1:4890753-4900834 GCF_000741045.1 Vigna radiata var. radiata
CATTATGGTAAACCTAAAACATTTAAAAATAAGGAAAGAATGACCTAGAAATAAATGTCATAAATCCAGTTGACTAAAAGATGTTCCAATTCTTGTTATAATGATAAAATCACAGTTTATTTATAGGATTAAATATATTTTAAATTTCAATAAATATAACTATGTTCAGTTTTAGTTTTTTTCAAGTAATATTATTTTAAAGCTTTAGGAATTGTTTCTATAAATTTCATTAAATAATTACATCTTTTATATATATATGCTGTATAGACTGATGATGGAACTAAAGTCTATGGTTAAGGGGAAAGTATTAAAAGAGATCTTAGATATTTATGTATAATTCATTTAGAAACTAAAAATAACTACTAAATTTTTGCTTAATCCCTCCCAAAGACTTGTAATATCGTGATTGATACGGTATGTAGTGAAAAATTGGTCATCTCTTTGTATGGTTTAATATGATGGATTGTAGGATTCTTCCATAACCAGCCTAGCTAATTGCATAGACTTTCTTATTTTGGACCGACCAAAGATGGACCCAGTGGTCATAGGAGTCATGGAAGGTAAAGAGATCAAAGAAATTAAAAGCAAGTGGACTTTTTTCTTTTTTTTTAAGTGCTAGTGATCAATATATATATATTGTATTTATAATAATATTTTGGACAGTATTTGTAATAGTTGCAAATGTTTTAGGTTTATGTATATAAAATGTAATATTTTAAAAATCGTTGAAAAATTTAATATGTGATGAATTGATTTATTTAGAAATTGTCTGGTTTGGTTATATAAAGTTACACTTGTATATAATAGATAAAACTCTGAGAAAACAACACCAAAGGAATTTGCATGGCATCTTGTTAGTATGTGACACTTGTCAGTTGATAGTAAGCCTTGTAATCTATCATTTTCCAATCTTCAATTAAGAGATCTGAAAAGAACATAATATATGTTCCTCTATCGTCTGTAAGAAGCCCGAAATAGGGCATTTATAAGTGTAGAATTGCAAAATGTAAATTCTGAAACTGGCATTTTTGGAAAAAAACCAGTGATTCCTCATTTGCATCCAAGTCTTTAGGACAGCAACACATACAAAATCTAATCTGTTCTATTGTGTAAAAGTTGACAAAGACAATCCGTAATACAAATTCCGCAGTAAAAGTTGTCATCATTTGCATCCAAGTCCCTAAGGCAGCAATACATACAAAATCTAATGTATATAAGAGATTTTATTTTTCATAGAGGTCCATTTTTAAGTTTATGAAGATGCAACAGGAGAGGAGGAAGGAAAAAGATAAGGGTAAAATTGACTTTTCAAGTTTCTTATAAGAGTATGGGAAGAAAATGAGGTGCTAGAAGAAATTACATTTATTTAAACTTAATAATTCCTCCAATGACTTTTCACACACCAAATTCTCACAACACTACTTCCTTTCTTTTCTTTTTTATTCTCAACCATTAACAATTCAACACCAATGCCCTATTTATGCTGTAAAATTCTTCAATTAATATCATATTATTATCAAATTATAATATACCATATCACAATCAATAATTAGATTAAATAATTAAATTTAAATAATAAGCATATCACTTAATTTAAAAAATAAATATTAAATACTCAATTAAAACATTTATTTACAGTTTTCTTTTATCTGAAAAGTAGAAAATATTTCGCTACAACTCAAAAAATTAACCATTATAAATTAAATATAAAAAACAAAGTTATAAACACAAAATTTAACTATTAACTTTAAAGCTATCAAAAACAAAAACTATTAAAAAAAAACTAGATCTTTCATAATTAAAATTTTGTCCTAAACAATTTTCAAGCAAAGTTCTAATGTTATTGTGGATCTTAATTCTATTGTTTCAATAGATACTTTGTCCACTCTTGTCTTATTTTCTTCATAATGTTGTCATCTGTTATAGGTGAATGAAATTTTGAATGGTTGAAAAAATAATACAACTTCGTAAGATATGCTGAAAGTTCTTTTTGCCTTAAGCTAAATGTTCTCGCTTGAGCGAGATATACACTGCACATTTTTGGCTTAAACCAAAACTAAGTTGCTGGACAAGATAAGCACTGTATGCATACCAAGAATTACTTTCTTATCCTTAAACTCTTCCTGAACCTCTTTCAGTAGCAGATGTATATAACAATCCATATCTCTTTTAGCCTGCAATGGCAACGTGTTTGCCACAATGATTTTCTGCTCCCTACACCCAGAAGAGCTAACATATGAATCACCATCATTATAACCATAACCATTCAGATCAAAAATAATTCCAGGAACGGTCATAACCTTGGAAGAGCTCTTGGAGTGTGAGGAATATCAAGCAAGTCCCCATTAGTCAAGTCTAACAGATTATGATCTTGAAGCCATGAATGGATAAGACCTTTCTACTCTTCTTTCTTTCAGTTCTGCTATAAACAATAATAAATATGTATAGCAAGCAAGATTCCAAATAATTATCTTACAAATAATATAACAATGGCCTCCAAGTAAATTAAAATAAAAAAGACGACATTCTATGACATTTGTCAAATATTTGTCCATTAAAATTTTTTTCAAAAGTAAAAAGAATGTTTCGGTGCAACTTCATTTTAGTTTAAGTGAAAAGGTTCCATTGCATATCTCGTACAGGTGAGAACTTTAACTTAAACGAAAATATTGTCAGTATATTACATAAAAATTTCTTAAATCGCATTTGTCTAATTTAACGACAAGTTTTTATTTATTTCAATTTTTTAAAAATAAAAATCCAATTGATGCACTAGAGGACCTATTTGCAATTGAAAAAAAAAACTGTTCAAACATTAAACCTAAATTATATTGTGTGGCTTCTGCTCCATGGGAGTTTCATAATGAATTTTGGTACGGTAATGTGCAGGACGTTACATTGAAACCAATCATTAATTTCTAAAAAGTGATTCCTTCATATGAATGGTAATGTACATTGAAACTCTATAAAGTAGTGCAGGCGGCCCGCTTCAATTAAAAATTGCTGACTAATTTTTCAACTCATTTCACATAACATTTTATTCACGTTTGCATATCAATAATGAAAATAAAAAATATTCATAATTTTATTAGATACAAAGATGTAAAAATTTCATAACGGTTAACTAAATCAATAATGAAAACTAAATTTTAAGCAATCAAAATTGCCAAAAATACAAAGACCCTTTTGCAATAAAACTTAATTAATCACAAAATGAACACAATATTCATATTTTTGGACACATCATAAATTATAGATACATTTTAAAACAAATTTTCATAACGTAAGATATTGGGGCCAGCCTATTGTGCTATATGGATGACTCGCCCAGCTACAAATTATATGAAAGAGACTAAACGAAGTAACAAACCAAAATACTTTAAACCAAATGGGACTGAGACGTGTGTTATTTTTAACATTTACCAAAAAATCAACGTCCTAGTGAGAGACATTGATTAATGTTAGAAGAAAAAAAACATTAATTGACATCGAAAGACGTTATTTGACGTTCGACATAGAACTGTCAAAATGGGTCACAACTCGCGGGCCGATCCGGTCCACCACGAGTTCGGATCGGGTTGGGTTTGAAAAAATTATATTTTTTTATGCGGATTAGATTTGAATCCGGCTCATTTAAACCCGGCTCATGCGGGTTGAACCTGTGGTGGACCAGGTTGGCCCACCAATCCACCTACCGAATTTTATTTTAATTTTATAAAAGAATATTTATTATTTTTTTTTCTTGGTAAAATTATTTAAGTTCCCTATTTTCAAAATTAATTAAACACTCATGTTCGAAGTGAAATTCAGGAGTGAAATTTGTTTAGATTTGAATTATAGAAAGTTTATAATTTTTTTTATTTTAAAAAAATTATAATTAAGTGAGCTAGTGAGTCAATCCGTTTACCTACCAACCCGTGGTGGGTCGGGCCGGATTCAAATTTTTCTGACTCGATAATAAATGAGTCGGGTTGGATTCGATCACTAAGTGACAAAACCGTTATGGGCCGGGCCGAGTAGGGCCGAGTAGCCCGTTTTGACAACTCTAGTTGGACATGATCATTTATGAAGTCAAATGAGTCAAATGACGTTTTTTTAATAAATGATTCATTTTTCGAGTTTTACCAAATTTGAAAAGGTAGAAAACCAGCAAATGCAGCCCAATTTTGGCATTTCATGTATCCAGAACTCATTTTCAAATTTGTATGAACTAATATAGACACAACTAAAAACTTGGTAAACAAAAAAATCATCGGAATATGGCTAGACAAACTTGGGTGCACCATCATCACCCATAGAATGAATAAAGAGTCGTCATTCTATCAATCATGATTGTGTATGTTAATAGTGATGTTATAGTAGTAATTGTAGCGAATTGTGTTATAGTGAGTAGTGAATAGTGACTATTTACTTGTTATTTTTTGTTTTGATAGCTATAGTTATTATTTTTTGGTTGAATTTTTTTTTACCACTTCATGGAACCCCTTTTTCTGAAAAAAAAAAAAACCTTAGGAGTCCTTATTTTCGATCCATATGAAGATTAAAAATTATTTTGGAAAGTCAATTGTTATAGATCTTTAAACGACCATAAGTTTTGCTTTGGTTGACAGATTTGGTTTTATTATATGTCGATTTGGGATAGAAATTTTTTTTGTCAATTTATTTTATTTTTTTCAAACTTTGTAAAAATATTTCACATACTTAGCTTTTGAATTTTGATCTAATTTTATTTAATGGGGGCTTCTTATAATTTTTTAGTGTTTTAAACAAAATTTCAGGTCATTTGGAAGTCTTTTGAATATATTCTTAGTTTTATCCTAAGATTTGATGTATATGGTGTATGAACAACAAACAAGTTCAACAATACTAATAAGTTCAACCAATTTATAGTCCATAAAAAAAAAAACAAAAATAGTAACGAAAGATTCACAGTCCAGACCTAGCATTCTACTGCAGCAAGAAAGAAAGTGGCGAGCATAATCAAATGTATGAAAGCCAATTAAATCAGAGTTCAACAAACCCCTCAAAATTTCATCCCGTACTGGTAAAGTTCGGTATATTTCAGAAGAAGGGAAAGGATTATGCAGAAAGAATCCAAGCTTAACCCAATTATATCGCTTCCTCAAGAAAGTAGGCAAAACCATTAAGTGAAAGTCATGAACCCAAACAAAATCATCATCGAGATTAATTACTTCCATGACCTTGTCTGCAAATATTTTGTTTGCAGAAACATAGGCCTGCCAAAGTAGAAGTTGCCATATTGTGTGGTTGGTACGGTAATATTTAGTGCAAGACGTTACATTGAAACCAATCATTAATTTATTTAAAAAGTGATTCCTTCCAATGAATGGTAATGTACATTGAAACTCTATAAAGTAGTGTAGGTTGGTCCGCTTTAATTAAAAATTGCTGACTAATTTTTCTACTCATTTCACATAACAATTTACTCACGTTTGCAAATCAATAATAAAAATAAAAAATATTCATAATTTTATTAAATACAAACATGTTAAAAATTTCATAACAGTTAACTAAATCAATAATGAAAAATAAATTTTAAGTAATTAAAACTGCCAAAAATACAAAGACCCTTTTGCAATAAAACTTAATTAATCACAAAATGAACACAATATTTATATTTTTGGACACATCATAAATTATAGATACATTTTAAAACAAATTTTTATAACATAAGATATTGGGGCCAGCCTATTCTGCTATATGGTTGACTCGCCCAGGCTACAGATTATATGAAAGAGACTAAACGAAGTAACAAAGCAAAATACTTTAGATTGCCTCATTTTATATATATATATATATATATATATATATATATATATATATATATATATATATATTATCTGAGTTATGAAATTTTGTAGTAAAATTATAAAAACATAATTCAAGATGAAATAGCCTTTATGCATAGATAAAAATGATTGATGATTTAATTTTGGTTGAAAACTTCATCTGAGAAGGGGTTGAGAAAAATGTTTCACGCAAAGATAAATTGAATAAATTTTTATTTTCTCGACCAAATTTTTAATGAATTCACTAACATATAACTTTTAAAAAGTGATATTTTGACGTCTTAAACCTCTTTGACATCTGAAACTATGGCATTCGATATCATAGGTGAGTACATTTTCAATTTTGTGTCAAATTTTTTAAAAAAAATTTATCCAATATAATGTTTGAAATTGAGAATTTCAACGTCTAATGAACATATATGACGTTGGAAAAATATAAAGTTTCACGTTTAAATTGAACATCTATTTATAAGAATGTCCTACATCAATTTTAAAGTTGACTTTTTCCTATTTTAATGTTAAGGTCAAAATTTTTTTGTACTAATGTATACTAAAATATCACTGAGATATTATTGTTATGGTTATTTATTTTATTATTAATTAAGAAATATATTTTTAGACTTTTATGAATATAATTATGGACATTTTAATACTCAATCTACTTAGGCTTCGTGAATTAAAATCTTGTTATAATGAAAATTTTACAATGGCATGAAAATACGCTCCTTATCTTTTGGTTTCTCCATCCCTCACCATAAAGCGTCTCATCACAAAGCGTGTTATTGAACGTCTTAATTTGATATTATGTGCTGGCGATTTTTTTTAGTAATGGTGTATTTTTATTAAAAATATCCTCAAATCATCCACAAGATTCCAAAATGACTCATTCCCACATATNATCATTTTCACTTATTTTCAAATACGTTAAAATGAACAGAATTTTTGAACTATTGAAAAATGAATATTAATATTTAAAGTGTTTTGTAAGTATTTTCTTTTGTTAAAGACGGGAGCAGAAGGTTTGAGGAAGGATACCGAATAATGTTAATAGTTGTCGAAGGAATGATATGTTTGCAGGCTGTGTTCGGTCCCGAAAGAACATCTATCATTGAAGTATTATGATGATTTGTTTGATATTTGTTTTGAGATGTTAATTGAACAGACTAAGTCAGATTAGGAAATCTGTAAAATATGCAAACCTGTAACTCTCTCATTGATGGAACTCCATGTCACTGAATTAGATGAGTGCAGCAGGAATGGAAANTAAAATCCCAGTTTCATGTGATGATTTGAAGTGGTGCGAGATTTAGTTTTGCAAACTAATGAAGGGGATAATACTTTTTGCAATTGAAAAAAAGTTGAAGGACAAAATGGTGGGAGATTAATGTATCTCGGTCGTATTAGTCTTAATGTAGCTTTCTCATTTTGAACTTTGAACATCCAATAGAAGATCGAGCACTTTCGTTTAGGTCTTTTCGATCTAGGGAATGTTATAAGTAAACTCCTAGAGTCCACTGTTCGGTGAGGAACGTTTTTCGTGAACTCTCATCAGAGCTTTTCCGACCTAGGAAATGATTCCAAGTGAACTTCTAGAGTATGTCGCTTGATGAGGAATGTTCTTCGTAAACTCTTACTGGAGCCTCTTCGACCTAGGGAACGATTCCAAGTGAACTCCTAGAGTCTGCCGCTAGGTGAGGAACGTTCTTCGTGAACTCTCATCAGAGCCTCTTCGACCTAGGGAACGATTCCAAGTGAACTCCTAGTGTCCGCCGCTCAGTGAGGAACGTTCTTCATGAACTCTCACCTGAGCCTCTTCGACCTAGGGAACGATTTCAAGTGAACTCCTAGAGTCCGCCACTTGGTGAGNAACGTTTTTCGTGAACTCTCGCTTAAGTCTCTTCGACCTAGGGAACATTCTAAGTGAACTCGTAAAGTCTACCGCTCNGTGAGGAACGTTCTTCGCGAACTCTCACTTGAGTCTCTTCNCCCTAGGGAACATTCTAACTGAACTTCTAGAGTCCGCCGCTCGGTGAAGAATTCTTTGTGAACTCTAACTTGAGTCTCTTTGACATAGGGAACGTGAACGTTTTAAGTGAACTCCTAGAGCCTGTCGTTCGGTGCAGAGAGGAATGAAGACTTAAATCGCATCAAAAACATACTCCCCAGTTTAACACGACGAACTCTCTTATGCAATAATAATCCTGCACACCTCTTCCAATAAAGACTTTCCTTTGGCTTGGGGGACTTGTATACTGTAGGAGAATCAACTTATCGATGAGGGTAGTCGATCNGTCGAGGCAACCGCTTTAGGTAATTAGAGACTAGTTAATAGTGCAAAGGTCATTTATGAGCATTTAAGAGGTATATTATCAAACATTAATGGTTTGATTGTCATATCAAATATGAATATAAGGCATTAATGATTTGATTGTCCTATCAAATATGAATATACTCAAATATGAAAATAAAACATTAATGATTTGATTCTCATATGAAATATGAATATATATCATTAATGGTTTGATTGTCATATCATATACAATATTAATGGTTAATTAATGGGCTTTATTGCTATAAGCCCTATAAATATATCATTAATGTCCAAACACATTTTTTCTATCCTAACTCAAATTGACACTTCTTTAAGAAACATATCTTCCTTGAGCGTCAGAATGTTTTCTACATGTTAACAAAACAACCGATCCGAGTGAACTCACGTTCTTGAAGTAGATTGGACAATCAAAATATTGAACAACAATCGATTAAAGTGAATTCACGTTGTTGAAGTAAATTTTGAGACCTCACCATTGAGACTGATAGTAGACTCAGAGAGAGGAAGACTGCCAAAACATATTTCATCCAACCCATTCTCACAACACCACTTCCTTACTTTTCTTTTTTATTCTCAATCATTAACAACTCAACACCAATGCCTTATTTATAGTCCACAAACTTCTGCTTTTTCTCTTCATCATTTATTAACAAAACTAAAACTACTCAAAACTAAAAAATATACTTCTTTTCAATTGTTTTTTTTAACTTAACAAACAAATTCATTCAATACTCTTTTTATTCTTACTCTATCATCATAATCTTTTTCGAGATGTCATCTAATTATCGTACAAACAGATCAATATATTTATATGTTCTAAAATTCTTCTACTAACATCATATTGTTATAAAATTATAAAGGTTAAAAGCTCTTTTTGGTTCCAGTTTTGGTTGGAAAAATTCGAATTGGTCCCCATGTTTTTTGTGTTCAATTTGGTCCTAAAGAACGTAATTGGAGTTCAATTGAGTCCTTTTCACTAACTCCGTATAAATTGATAACGATTTGCTGTCCAAATGTGCAACTCTATTGTGAGGTGTCATTTATTGGGTGACATGGAGTCTTAGTGGCATTCTTAGTTGGATATAGGATTTTAATATTCAATAATTAAATAGGTCATATTAGCGCTAGTTAATTTTGCTTCAACACTTGCCATTTTCTGGCCTACACCTACACCTTCCAAAATACTACAATTTCGAAGGATGGCAACCTGAGACAGAAGCATCTATCTCAAGCTTTCAACAATCCCACTTTCCCGGAAACCCTAAAACAAAAGCATCTTTATCAATGGGCTAAGCTGAAAGTCCAGCCTCACATTGTGAAAGCTTTCAGAAAAAGGATGTTGCAATCTGACTCTACCACAAATATTGATTACTCTCAAATAGCCACATAAACATAAATAGCTGAACCTCAATATCTACTCTTCTTCGAACTTAAACCACGGCAACCGCAGTGGCGGTCTAGCTGTGCTGCAGATCTACTGGATCTGCAAAGGTGCTACTGGATCTTCAAGATTTTTGGGTTTTGTTGCAGGTACCATTACGAGGAAACGAACACGCGAAGTTGAACAACGACTCAAATTAGGGTTCCATGGAAATTGGGATTTTCTGATTTATGGGTTTGCAAGTGATGAAGATGAATGTGCGAGATGATGGAGGTTCTGCTTGTGCCGCTATGCAGATTTCTCTGATCAAGATGCGATGTAGATGGAGGTTGCAAGGCTAACGACGGAGCTTCTTGAAGATGGCCATGGAAGATTCTCTATCGCGATGAAGATGGTGAGGGCGCGATTTTGGTGGCGCTTTGATGAAGGATAACGGCGACGCTAGGTGGCTGACGGCAAGGTGGGTAAGGTTTCGCCCAGTGGTGGTGGAGGTCGTAGGGGAAGAAGAAGAAGAACGAGGAGGCTGTTAAGATCCAGTGAAGAAGAAAACTATGAACC
>NC_028355.1:4907234-4916182 GCF_000741045.1 Vigna radiata var. radiata
AGTACTATTTAAGAAAATATCACTTCTCTAACACTTATATTGTGTAATATATTTATATAAGGGTGTTGGGCAACTTAACATTTTTTTTTAAATAACTAAAAAGAGTATTTTTAGTCTAATATAATGTTACTTATCCTAACGTGTATACCTATTTAATGGCTCTGTTTATAAAATTTATTTGACAACGAGATTTTACATCATTATTTAATCGTAATTATTTTTGTATAATAAATTTGTGAAATTTTATAAGAAAACATTAAAAAATTATATTGTGTGGCGTAGCGAGTTTCACAATATACATTGAAACCAATCATTAATTTACTTAAAAAGTGATTCCTTGTTATGAAGGGTAATGTTGCTCCGTCTGTCCCGTTTTTGACTCTTTTGTATATTCAAACTCTATGAAGTAGTGTAGGTGGCCCGCTTCGAATAAAAACATAATTCAAGATGAAATAGCCTTTATGCATAGATAAAAATTATTGATAATTTAATTTAACTGAAATCTTTTGGTTTTACAGTTGATAACACGTGTTTTTGCAAAAAAAAAAAAAAAAAACTATCTATTCATGGTAAAACTAAGGACATGATATACTTATAAATCATATTTTAATTTATTTTAATTTCAAAATCTATTTATGAAGATAAGAAATTTGTGGACACTTCACATCATCTCATGCATTTATCTAAAATCTATTTATTTTAATCTATTTTATATTTAATTACTAAAATTAGTCTATTAACATCGTATTATTTTAAAGTTATAAGATCACACATTACAATAAATAAATAAAATAATAATTTAGAGTAATAGTCATATCACTTAATTAAAAAATATATTATTTTAAAATTAAAAAAAATCAGATATTATAATAATTAAATAAAATAATAAGTTTCAGTAATAATCATATCACTTAATTAAAAAAAACAAATATTAAAATAAAATTTTATTTTTTAAATATTCAATAAATTATAAAAATTTAATAAAAAAAATAACTGAAAGTTATTAAATTTATGATAAACTTAACTTAATTATAAGTTATATGGTGTGCCGTGTTCTGCCTGCCAGTTTCATAATGAGTTTTTGCTAAGTTAATAATTCCTATTAATTTGCTTAAGAAGTGACCTCTTCTCATGTAATACAGCTCTTAAACAAATAAATGGTCCAATATATATTAATTTTATTGTATTGGCCAATTAGTGTGTGGTAGAATTTGAACCATTTAATATAAGACAGATTAATGGATTATATATATTAATCTTCCATTTCATCATAACTCAAGACAGAAATAATTAAATATCTTTCATTGATATTTTATTAAATAAGTTGGTTTGTGTATTAATTAAATATCTTAATTTAATATTTTATTACTAAAATTATAAGTGATTTTTTAAGGAAAAAAAGGGTGTGAAATTATTTTTTCCCATTATCAATGCTCATGACATTAATTTATAACTAAGATGCGTAGGCTTGAATGCCATTATGGTAAACCTAAAACATTTAAAAATAAGGAAAGAATGACCTAGAAATAAATGTCATAAATCCAGTTGACTAAAAGATGTTCCAATTCTTGTTATAATGATAAAATCACAGTTTATTTATAGGATTAAATATATTTTAGATTTCAATAAATATAACTATGTTCAGTTTTAGTTTTTTTGTTAAGAAATATTATTTTAAAGCTATAGGAATTGTTTCTATAAATTTCATTAAATAATTTAAGAATAAAATTAAAACAAAATTAATTTTCGTACATTAAACTTATGCATAAGTTAATTTTAAAAAAAAGTACTGAAGATTACTTGTAAAAATATCTTCTATATATAATATTTTACAATTTTTGGAAAGTATTTGTAACAATTGTAAACGTTCTTATAGGTTTATGTATATACAAGATAATGTTTTAAAGATTGTTAGAAAATTTAATATATGAATTAATTTTTTTTTGGGAATTGTATGGTCTAGTTATATGAATAGTTTGGAGTAAATTGAATTGAGAGAAAAATAGTAAAATGAAATGATTTTGAAAAAAGAAAATTAAAAATATTTGTCAAGCATTTAAAAATTACAAGTGTAAATTTACATTTTTAATATTTAAAAAAAAAAAGATTATAAGTTTTAACAGGAATAATGGGAAGGTGGAGACTTGAGAAGGGCAAAGAAGACTACCTCACATGACGCACTTGATGATGCTACACAACCACCTCCTATTTTTAACAGGAATAAAAATCGATTTCTTAAATAGATTAAAGTCAAAAACTATCCTACAGTTTCATAGTATATATGATCAAGCAAAATGTACTTTTAAATTTGCATTGTTGGCAGTAAAACTTTTACTCACAGTTTATTACTTTGTTTAAACTAATGCTAATTAAAAACCTATTTAGAAATATATAAAAAAATAATTAATTATATTTATTACGAATGTGAAATTTTAATGTATTAATATATAAAAATGTTAAAGGATTGACTCAAAAGTTTAAAAGAGTGTTAATTGTGATTGTCGACTCTCACATTCAAAACTATTATTTTCTTCTCATACCGAAGAAAGCTTAAGACAATTTGAATATGATAAAAGGGAAATTGGTTTGGGTGGAAATAAATCAAACACATGAGAGTATTAGTGTGATTACAAAAGAAGACAAGAATCAAACATGATGAAATAGACTAAATTAATTACCAAGCTACAATCCAATACGAACCCGTTATTGGTAGCATACAAACGAAGTCCATAGTAGCATACAATTCTACCATGTTACCTACAATTATTTTTATTGATATTTTATTAAATAAGTTAATTAGTGTAATAATTAAATATATTTAGTTTCAAGATGTCAGTCTGACTACTCGACTCATTTAGTCTCATACTCAATTGTTAGAGGTCAACTTTAGTAATCTTTCAATAATTCTTACAAATTTATGTAAATGTAATTGGTTTGGTGATTGATATTATAATTGAAAAAACGTGATAATAGAAAGTAAAAGAAGAAGAAAGCAAAAACTTATATATTTTATCTCATAAAAGAAGTGACATAAACATTTTATTTAAAGTAAGAAAAGGTTGGACGATGGAAGAAAGGAAAGATGGTAGGAAGGATGGAAGAACTACTTCCTTCCTTTTGTTTTTTTATTGCCAATCATTTACAACTCAACACCAATGCCCTATTTATAGCCCACTAACTTCTGCTTTTTCTCTTCATCATTTATTCTCACTTAACAAAACTAAAACTACTCAATCCTTGCCATTACCTATATATAAAAAATATACTTCTTTTCAACAAAAGATACAAACTAAATTACTCTAAACTTAAAATAAAATATACAAGAACATAATTCAACAATATGGGAGCATTCTCTATAAATCCATTTCCTATATCATTATTATGCAATTTATTATCATAAATTTTCTCTTTCCACTTTTATTATTTTTTATTTTTTACAACAGAAGAAACAATGATATTATATTCGGAAATGTCAAATTATTATCAGAGTTGAAAACTGACATTACAAAATGTTGATCATTTCAGACCCGACGTCCTTTACATGTAAGTGGATAACATTGTTGAAGAGAAATTACGAGGACGGATTTGCGAATTAAATCGTGTTTGTTTGGCGTAATATACGATGATAGAATTAGGGTGATTTGTAAGATATACTTGTTTTCATGACTTGGCTTATATGCTAAGATTTGTAGCGA
The DNA here is from genome assembly GCF_000741045.1 of Vigna radiata var. radiata. NCBI lineage: Eukaryota > Viridiplantae > Streptophyta > Magnoliopsida > Fabales > Fabaceae > Vigna > Vigna radiata. Next base: position 4,910,930 of record NC_028355.1, read on the forward strand.
TTTAAAGTAAAATGTTATGTTTATAGCCATTGTTTTGTAAAATACCACCTTAAAAATAACACGTACAAATGTATTCGATTCTCTTGCTTGTATGCGCTTTCGCGCTACTTGTATTCAGTTGCCAACCTACTTTATTTCATTCCCACCTCGTGTATTGGGAAGTGGAGTGGTGTATTCGGTTCTCATCTTTATGGTATTCGGTTCCTCATTTGCAAGTTTGTGTCTATTCGAGGCAACTGTGAGAATGGAGTAAAGGGAGGAGGAGCGACGTAGTTGTTGCAGTGCGGGGCATGGCTGGAGACGGTGGATTTTGGATGTAATTCTTTCTTCTTCTGTCACTCCATGAGAGTGGTTGAATTCAGAATAAAAAACAATGAGATGATGATAAAATATATAATATTAAAAAAGTTTATACAAAAATAAATTTGTAAGAACAATTCCATAAGATTCCGTGGAAAAATATTTTGTTTATAATATGAGAAATAATTATTTTCATTACAATTTTTTTTATAATGTGAGAAATAATTTGTTTCCGAGGGTATGCCGTCGGTAATAGGCAGCTTCTGAATGTTTTTGAAAGATTCTGGTCTTCGATTATGTCTTTCTTTTTTTAGTTCAACATATCAAAGATGAGAAAGTTAACAAACTATACTAATTTGAGAGATGAAATAGATAAATATACAAAACCTTATTAATTAAATATCTTTAGTTTTAAGAGGTGAATCTCAATATTCGATTTAGGATCTCGTTATTTTGACATCCAATTTTTGACACACATTTGACACGGACAAGTGTCAAGTTCCAATTGGGTCATTTTTTTTGTTTTTTTTTTTTTAATTTTGGCCTGCAGAATGAGAAGGGTTTAAGACTTTTTTGCTTCCAATTCTACCCTTGGCCAGTTTCATTAGTTTTCTGTGTCAGAAAACTTTCTCTCTCATATTTCCTCCTTTCCCTTCGTCTTTTCCGACGTTTTCGTCCTCTCCATTGCCTTCTTCTTGCATATCCCGTTTTCTATCGTTTTGCTGAAATGGGAAGTTCCGGAATGGACCTTCGTTGAACCAAGGTAAATGCCTTCTCCCGTTGTAGGTTTGGGTATTGAGTTTTAGGTTTGGGTATTAGGGTTGTTGTCGTTTCTTCCACACGTTATGGGTTTTTGTAATTTGTTTTGGTGTTTTCATTTGAGTTATTTTCTTTGGGCGGTTGACCGTCCGTCATTCATTTTCAATTATGTATGTTTGCACTCTCAACAAACGGTTGACAGAGGAGCAACGGGAAGTCATTTCGAAGACTCCATTTGCTTGGTGGAATGTCAAATGAGGAAGCGGGTGGAATGTGCAACAATGAAGAAGGTGCAATGTCGCCAAATGCACCGGGTGGAATGTCCAACAACCAATCACAGTTGAAGACGTATGTTAGGATTGGTTCAAGAAGGCATTTTAAGAGCCAAGCACTTAGGACACCATACAACGCAAATGTAGTAGTTAGAAAGAAAAATGAGTAATTATTGTATTAGACTTGAGTCTTAGGACAAGAAAAAGATGTTGTAATTAAACCTATTTGGTTCAATATATAGAACATCCATGTTTGCTTGAATACATTTATGTATTTCATAATTGGAATTTGATTGTGTCTTTTATTGAAGTGTTTTCTTTTTTGATTTGCAAGTGATAATGTTTGTGGAAAAAAAATGAATTAATGGTTGTGATTTGATGAATATAGCTGAACTGGTGAAGATAATGGTAGTAAAGTGTGCAATGTAATCGTTTACAATGGCCCTGTAAACGATTACGCGAGTCTTACTCAAATTATGGACAACCTGTTTAACAAAGGGAGCCACCTGTTAAAACACAGGGGGCCACAACTTCAATTCTGGTACCTCTGCTGTGAAAATGTGCCTTGTAATCGTTTACAAGGATGGTGCAGCAGGGTGAGGGTGGTGATCCTTCTGTAACATATCCACCAAATTCAACACTCTCGCACACGCATTCAATTCATTGGACATTCATCATTTTCAGACCTCACCATTGATAATCATACCAGATTCAGGAAGAGGAGTACCGCAACCCATTTTACACACCAAACCCTAATTCCCATCACAACGCAAAACCAATTATTAGTAGATAGTGTATTGAACAAATTTTAAAATTTATTGAAAGAATTTTTTTAATAGATTTTGTAAAATTAATTACAAAGATACAATCCAATACAAACCCGTTATTGGTAGCATACAAACAAGTTCCATAGTAACATACAATTCTACCATGTTACCTACAATTATTTTTATTAATATTTTATTAAATAAGTTAATTAGTGTAATAATTAAATATCTTTAATTTCAAGATGTCAGTNTNACTATTCGACCCATTTGNTCTGATACTCAATTGTTAGAGGTCAACTTNAGTAATCTTNCAATAATTCTTACAAATTTTTGTGACAATTTTGTACTAAGAGTTTTATGTAAATATTTGGACATAAGCAATTTTGACGAAGGTAAATTTTGTTATCTACATTTGCTGTTTGGAATAAGATAGAATAAATTAAATAAAAAATGTAATTTGAAGACGTGATAGTAGAAAGTAAAAGAAGAAGAAGAAANCAGAAACTTATATATTTGATCACATATATATAAGGACGTGATCATAATAGAAGTCACATAACCATTTTATTTAAAAGAAAAAAAAGGTAGGAAGATGGAAGAAAGGAAAGATAGTAGGTAGTCCTTCATCCAACAAGAATGGAAGAAGGAGTGTAAAAGAAAAGAAGAAAGAAACATTGGAATGAGATCAAGCCCTGGTGAGTCCACAGACCTTAACAGTCGTCTGCATGAATGGAGTCCTGAAAGCATTAGGTTGATAGGTAATTGGATACTTGCGATATATATTAAGTCCTGAAAGCATTTTCGTTATATTTATTAAGTCAGTGATAATGCAACTATAAGCTTGGTCAGGACTCAACCCCTGAAGGCGGGAGCAGCAAGATAAAGCGTTTTCCCCAATACACGTGGGAAACAACCCAGTTGTATTATTTATAGGACATGTTACCAAATTTTGAGACCTCACCATTGAGACTGATAGCAGACTCAGAGAGAGGAACACTGCCAAAACATATTTCATCACAACACTATATACTTCCTTACTTTTCTTTTTTATTCTCAATCATTTACAACTCAACACAAATGCCCTATTTATAGCCCACTAACTTCTGCTTTTCGGGCTTCATCATTTATTTCCACTTAACAAACAAATTCATTCAATTCAATACACTTTTTAACGGATTATACATATAAATATATAATTCAACTAAATTACTCTCANTTTAAAATCAAATGAATATAAACATAATTCAACAATATCTAAAAATCTATTACCTATATATTTATTAACAAAAATATTTATCAATAAATATAATATGTGTAAACGACAAATTTATTAATGAAAAATTAATTAATAAATAAAATATACATTATTAAAAGATTTATTGATAAAAAAATCTATCCATAATAAATCCATAAATAATAAATTTTAATAATTAAAATTTCAAAATTCTTCGTTAACTTAAATTTACCGATATATTTGTTTTTATTGATAAAATTTTGTCAATAATTTAATAAACTTTTGTTGTAATTCCAACTCATTTCGAGTTATTTTCTTTACATTCTTAACAAACAAACTCATCTAGTAATCTTTTTGCATTCACAGTTATGATAATTTTTTTTTTTTAATTTCATCTTACTAATAAGGATGTTTGGTTCTATTTTTCTAAAAACATTCGAAATATATATTATTCCAAATACCTTTGTTTTCAAATGTTCCAAATTACACAAATCCTTTCAATATATTATTTCCAAATTCATAATTTTAATTTAGTTTGTTTATATCTTTTATAGTTTTGGTGTAACTCTTCATAATTTATAGTTTGTTTATATCCATTAATTGGATTAAAAACTGATTCCTTCTCAATCTGTTAGAGCTCTTAAACAAATAAAAGCTCGAACATATATATGTATATATTTTTGTATTGTGGTAATAAATTTTTAAAATTTATTGTTGTTAGAATACTTTGTAGAAAAAAGCTCTGCTTTTGGTGTTCATCCTTTCTTTTCACTTAACCAAACTAAAACCAGTCAATCCTTCCCATTAATTATATATAAAAAATATGCTTCTTTTCGTTTTTTTTTTAACTTAACAAACAAATTCATTCAATAATCCTATAAGGCATAGATTAATGGATTTTATACATACATATAAAATAATTCACCAATGTTGGAGCATTCTCTACCAATGTTCCCATTTCCTACCATCATGTACATTTGTTGAAAAAAAAATACTTTTTAACATCTATTATTTTTTATTTTTGACGTCACAGAAATCACTGATCTCATTCAAATCGACGTTGAAATTAAAAACAAACGTTTAAACATTGATCATTCGACGTCCCTTAGGAACAGTTACTACAACACGTGAAGATTCAATTAACCAATTTCAAATTAAAATCAAGCAACATTTGACGAGTGTTAGTATACTGACAAATGTAATGTTAGTATACTAAGGGCTTCAAGAAAGCATTGAGGCAAATGAATTTTTTGGCCAAAGTTGATCTTGCAAGTTTGGGTTTTGACATAGAGCAAGACATCTACGAGGATCGTATGGTGTCAATTGATAGCATTCCTGAGGGCACCTTTACAGAGGAAGGTGATCCTGTCGTGGAGGTGGCCGGACAAGAAACCGGGGCCGACCAGAGTGAAGTGGCTAATACAGGGGCTTGAAGACCTAGGATTCTTGTGTTAATGATTTTACCCTTTTCTGTAATCACTGTGGAAGTGTCTTGAACATTGTGTTTCATTCGTTTTGTTATTTGGCCTATGTAGGCGCTTTATCTTTGAGTCGAACTTTGTACCCTTTTCTGAATATGTTGCATGTTTAACACTTGTTTTCTACCAAATTGTTTGCACACATCATCAAGACTTGGTTGATTGTAAATCTTGAACATGCTCGGTTTATTGTGTTGCTGCTCGTTTGTGATCAAGACACGATGGATCTTGAAACAAATATACTTGGTCGGACCATTCGCGGTCGGTTCAGTGGTTGTTATAATCCATGAATGACCAAGACTCGGTGGGTCTTGATGTAACTGTTGGACAAAGACTCAGTCGGTCTTGATGTATTTGGCGGACATTATAGGCCGTGGATGACCAAGACTCGGTGGGTCTTGATGTATTTGTTGGACCAAGACTCGGTGGGTCTTGATGTATTT
>NC_028355.1:4916487-4924915 GCF_000741045.1 Vigna radiata var. radiata
TTGATGTATTTAGCGGACGTTATAGTCCGTGGATGACCAAGACTCGGTGGGTCTTGATGTATTTGTTGGACCAAGACTCGGTGGGTCTTGATGTAACTAGACTCGGTCGGTCTAGCGTAATTGGTGGACGTTATAGTCCATGAATGACCAAGACTCGGTGGGTCTTGATGTATTATGACTTTGATAAATAATCTGCAAAATATGTAACTGGAATACTATATTGAAGTAATTTTTGAAAGGAAAAATTGTTCAGTAAAGTGCTATGCACAACAAAACATTAACTATAATAAAATTTAAGATGGGTGACGTTCCAAGTATTTGGAACAACTTTGCCGTCTAAGTATTCCAGTTGATATGCTCCGTTCTTCAAATCTTTGCTGATTCGGAAAGGTCCTTCCCAATTATCAACCAGCTTGCCGTGTGATTTGTTCTTTCGTGCGTCACCTCGTTTGCGCCAAACAAGATCTCCTTCGTTGAAATGCCGAGGCCTGACTTTGGTATTGTATCGTCTGGTTATCAGTCGCTTTTGTGCTTCATTTTTAATCAACGCAATTTCGCGCCGTTTGGGCAGGGTATCAAGGTTCATCCGTAGTTGTTCTTCATTGAGAGTCATATCTTGTATATGTCGTCGAAGGGATGGTTCTCCTATTTCGACCGGTAACATGACATTTGTGCCGTACGTGAGGTTAAACGGGGTCTCACCTGTTGATCCATGTGGTGTACACCGGTAGGCCCAAAGTACTTTAGGCAGCTCTTCGACCCACAAGCCTTTAGCTTGTCCCAGGCGTTTCTTTAACTCGGAGATGATGGCTTTGTTTGCGGCCTCGGCCTGCCCGTTGGTTTGAGGGTGTTCGACAGAACTTGTAACATGTTTGATGCCAAATCCCTTGAGGAAATCTTCTAGCGTACGGTCAATAAACTGCCGACCGTTGTCAGTAATGATCTTCTGTGGTATGCCGAATCGGCAAATTAGGTGCCAGATGAAACTTTGTACTTTCCGGGCACTGATTGTTGCAAGGGCCTCTGCTTCAATACACTTGGTGAAGTAATCGATTGCTACCAAAAGGTATTTGCATTGTCCTTTTGCGAGCGGTAGGGGTCCAGCTATATCCATCCCCCACTGCGCGAACGGCCACGGGGATATGATGACCATCAATTCGGACGAAGGGATCCGAGTATCATGTCCGTGGGATTGACAGGAAATACATCTTTGAACAAACTCCTTGCAATCTTGTTCAATTGTGGGCCAGTAAAAACCTGCTCGTAATATCTTGGCTTTGAGTGTTCTCTTTCTTGAATGAGAGCCGCAAATTCCATGATGTAGTTCTTTCATGACGTACTTGGCTTCTTCGTCGGATAAACACTTCAACAGAGGCGTAGTGTATCCGCGCCGATAAAGATCATCTCCTATGAATGTGAAGCGAGCAATTCGTTTAGAATCAGCCGTACTCACCCGAGCGCCTTGCTCTTGTTGAATTATCAACTGTATTATATCCTGCCGCCAGTCAGTTGTGGGAGGAATAGTGCTGGTGGCGCACGTTTCCAAAAGGGGTTGTTCTAGCCTGGTTTTGATTACCGAGGTAAGCTGTGAATTTCCTCGGCTATGTGTTAGCTTGGAGAGTAAATCTGCTCGGGAATTTTGTTCCCTGGGTACATGAATAATTCTGAAAGTGTCGAACGCTTTAATAAGGTCGCTGACCTTGTGGTAGTATTGCAACAGATGGTTGTCTTTGACCTGGAAAGTGCCGTTAATGTGCCTTACAACCAATTGAGAATCCATTCGGCATTCTAAGTGTTGGATGTCTAGTTCAGCCGCCAGAAGTAATCCGCTGATGAGAGCTTCATACTCTGCCTGATTGTTACTGAGCTGGAACGTGAAGGATATGGCCTGCTCGACAAGAAGACCGTTCGGTCCCTCCAATACTATTCCGGCTCCTGCTCCTCGTTTGTCTGAAGATCCGTCAACGTTCAAATTCCACACGGACGGTTCTGTTGCAGGGGGTAACTCGGCTGCGAAATTTGCCAAATGTTGTCCTTTGACGGAGCCTTGTGGCTCGAAGCGTAGGCCGAATTCAGATAATTCAATGGACCTGGAAACCATCCTTCCGGCTAGGTCCGGTTTCCTGAGGATCCTGGCGACAGGGTGATTGGTTCGGACGACCACTTGATGGCTTTGAAAATATGGGCGAAGCCGCCGGGCCGTAGTGAGCAAGGCCAATGCCACTCTCTCCACCTGTGAATATCGTTCATCGGCTCTCTGCAAGGTTCTGCTAACAAAATAGATGAGTTTAAATACCGGTGTTTCCTGTATGAGGGCGACACTTACCGAATGACCGGACACGGAAAGATATAATTGTAAGTCGAACCCCTCTTCCGGACGGCTCATGATAGGCGGGTTGGTCAATATATTTTTTACGGCGGAGAAGGCCGCCTCACAGTGATCGTCCCAGTGCCGAGGAACATTCTTCTTCATGTTATTGAGTATCAGCTTGATGTGCTTGGAAAGCCTCGGTATAAACCGTGATAAAGCGGTGAGGCGTCCGACTAGGCATTGGACTTCTTTCAATTTGGTTGGGGTCCTCATTTCCAGGATTGCTCGGCATTTGTCCGGGTTGGCTCCGATTCCACGACTTGTTAGCATGAACCCAAGAAATTTACCTGCTGATACTCCGAAGGTGCATTTGGACGGGTTGAGGCGTAAACCGTACCTTTTGAGTTGCTGGAAAACCTCTATCAGATCTCGTAAGTGCTGCTGATGGGAACAGCTCCGTACGACCATGTCATCCACATAAACCTCCATGCAACGCCCGATTTGATTATGGAAGATTTTATCCATGAGTCGTTGATAGGTGGCACCTGCATTTTTTAGGCCGAATGGCATTACCTCGTAGCAATAATTAGCTTGCTCGGTGATGAAAGCCGTGTTGGTTCGATCCGGGGCGTACATTGGAATTTGGTTATACCCCGAGTATGCGTCCAAGAAATTGAGGACCATGTGACTGGAGGCGCCATCCACCAGGCGATCAATGCTGGGGAGGGGATAGTTGTCTTTGGGGCAGACCTTGTTTAGATCGGTGAAATCTACACACATTCTCCACTGACCGTTTGATTTTTTAACCATGACCACATTTGCCAACCACATGGTGTATGTTATTTCGCGGATGAATCCAGCCGAGATCAACTTGTCAACTTCCTTTTGTACCGCCACCCTTTTTTCAGTGCCGAGCCTTCTCTTCTTCTGAGCAATCGGTCGAGCTTCTCGGAATATGGACAACTTGTGAGTGATGATATCGGGGTGGATGTCGGGCATATCTGAGGCGCTCCACGCAAAGAGGTTGTTGTTGGTTCGTAACAGTGTGGTGAGGTCGCCTTCATTCGCAGAAGTGAGGTCAGCTCCTACGTTAGTAATCTGTTCATCATTCTTCCCTAGGACGAACGATTTGATCTCCCCCTGGGGTGGAACCCGGTCGTTTGTGTTGGTCCTTGGGTCTAGGTCGACCAGTATGGTTTCAGGCCTTCTCTCTCTTCTGTATGTCGTGGCTTTTAAGGAGGCTGTGTAACATTGCCGAGCGGTTTTCTGACTCGAACGGTGCATATTTCACCTTTTCCGGACGGGAACTTCATCGCCAAATGAGGAGTTGATACAATCGCTCCGAAGGCGTTCAGGCATGGACGTCCGAGAATAGCATTGTATGAAGTATTGGCTTCCACTAACAAGAAGCGCACACAGATTTTTTTGGATTGGTCACCGGTACCTAGGCGGGTCCTCAGGTCGAGGTATCCCCGGGTGTCAACGCGTTCTCCTGCAAAACCGACAATCTGCTCATGAAAGGGTGTTATGGCCTCCTCTGCCAGGGCCATCTTCTGGAATGTTGTCCAATATAGAATATTGACAGAACTTCCTTGGTCGATTAGGACTTTGCTCACATCATACTCCGCAATTCGGGCCGTAATGACCATAGGATCATCTTGTTCCGGGTCCGGGGCGTGAAAATCCCTGTCGGTAAAGGTGATGTCCGACATTGACAAAGGGTTCCGAGCTATTGTGTGGACGCTACGTAAGTTCCGCAAGTGTCTCTTGCGAGCCGAAGATGAGGCTCCTCCCCCGGCAAAACCTCCTGAGATGGTGTCAATATGGCCCTTTGGGGTCGTGTCTCGCTTTCTGGATCTGCTTCTCGAACGTTCACGAGGGCGTTCGGGTTTTCGGCGCGAAGGCTCGGGACTTCTCTTGAATTTTCTGGGGAAGCGTCCCCGTAGGGGGGAACATCCCCGTTGGCTTGTCTCTGCTTTAACAAATTCTTGCAGGTACCCCGCACGGACTAATCTTTCTATCTCATCTTTAAGTTCTTGGCAGCCTTCAGTGGAATGTCCTTGGTTATCATGAAACCGACATATCTTGGACGCGTCCGCATCTCTAGGCGTACGCCTTCTGTGAATGGTGATTAGGTTGGCTTGGAAGGCTTTGTCGAACACCTTTTCCCTTGGAGCAGTAAGGTGTGTATAGTGGTCGTATCGAGGACCGAGCGGGGCTTTTAGTTCTCTTCGAAAGGGCCTTTGATTACGACCCCTGTCACCTGTTCGTCTATCATCACGTTTAGCATCTGTGACCGGAGCTTCGATCTTCTTCCAGTACTGTCGTTGGTCCTCCATTTTGATGAATTTGGTCATATTTTCTTGTGGTTCTTCCATAGTTTTCGGCAATTTGGCATATAAATTTTCCGAGACAAACCCTGGCTTGAGGCAGTTGGGAAGGTTGCTGATAATGAACTCATGGGAGACGCCTTTCACTCTCCTGGCGGTCTCCGAGTATCTACGCATGAATGTCCTCAGCGGTTCATCTCTCCCTTGTTTGAGATTGACGAGTTCGGTAGCGGACACCCTTTCCCTCCGGTTGGCAGAGAATTGTCTCTTGAAAAGTGTGGTGACAGTGTGAAAATTGTCGACAGAGTTTGGAGGAAGAGTATAATACCATTCTAGGGCTTCGTCTTTGAGAGATAGGGAGAAGGCCCTGCATTTGACCGGATCGCTGTTGGAGTAGAAAGCCATGGAGTCGATGAAATTTCGGAGATGGTGTTCTGGATCTGTTGTTCCGTCAAAATTTTCAATTTGAGGGGGTGGTCGGTCGGGCATTATGGCTTGCATAATCTCTTCAGTGAATGGTAGCAATTCAGGTGATCGTGGAGGAGGACCGCTATCATCATGGTGGTGATTATTTCGGCCGTTGTGGTGGCCATGATTGTGATTGCCAGTGTGGCTATTGTCTTCTGTCGTCTCCGGTCGTCTTTCTTTAAGTTGGGCAATTTCTGCAACGAGTTTCTGATGTGCCTCCTGTTGCTGACGAATCATCTGGGTCTGCTGTTCCAGTTGAGCCTGAAGTCGTGTTATGAGCTCTATATGATCAATACCGTCCATGCTTCGGGTGGTCACCCTTGGGAGTCTTCGCTTTCGGCCCCACGGTGGGCGCCAAAATGTTTCGGTAGGAATTTCAGGGACCGAAAGCACTAACCTTAATGACGTGATTCTGCTTCCTTCTGATGGGAGATCTTCGATTTCCTTTGCCGTCCGTTCTTCGGACCGTCCGTCAAACTCCAATCTTTGCCCGGGAGGGGGGTGGTACCTGTAAAGGTACTCCGACGATCAAGTTAGATGTCGGTGTAGGAAGACCCTCTGTCCTCAGCAAGTGGATGCTTAGAACGGAGAGAGGGTGAAACTCAATCAAGTGTGAGAGTATTAGTGAGATTATAGCAGAGAGTATGCTAAAATGTGCGTACCTTGTTTGGAGCCTTTTGCTCTTTATTTATAGGCTTTGGATCGACATAAAATCAATATAACAGAATAAAATATAAACAGAATGAAATATAAACAAACTCACCTGAAATATCTCTGTTGAGATATTATTTGATACGAGATATATGATATTATATGATATTGTTCCTTTATTCTCGTGTGTGACATGATGAGCCTTGAGTCCAATAAAGCTGGATAATTCGGCCCACTTAACTGGTAGGCCTGACCGTTCGGTGTAACCGGTCGTCAAAGATATACTACCGTACACCCTTATTTAAAAAGCAGAAAATATTTCCTTGTTTGTTGGATTGGGCAACTTATATGTTGGATTGATTATACTGAGAAAGAATCGGTAGTCCTAAACAGGATCTCCTTGTTCGTTGTTTTCATTATAATCTAATGTTATATTGCTTAGCTTCGTTTGTTTAATTAATGTTAATTATGTTAGTGTTTTTCGAGGAATTCGGACATCATGGTGTCCAAAGCTTGAGAGGTTGAGAATGGTATATAATGCAGTTTTCGTTGTGGTGGTTGATGAAGCAGCCACCGATTTTCTAANTTTTTTAATTAGTATTAAAACGAAAACAATACATGTCATCATTTTATAACATCAATAATAATTAACATCTAAATATTTATTTATTTTATAAAAAATAAAATATATTCTTTATTTATTATTACTATTATTATTATTATTTCTTTAAATTATTATTCAATAAGAAATTTATAAATAAATATTTTTAATTCATTCAAAAACCATTTCATATTATTTTTTAACATTAAAAGCAATTTTGCAATCTTTATTTTGTATATATTAAAACTTTATTTTATTTATCACATCACTTAAATCATTCACAAACTTTCATCTTCAAATATTTTGTTATCAAGATTATATTCGACGTCACTTGACTTCAGTTAAATGGGAGAGTTGATTTCAATGTGTTACTTACAATTATTTTTTTATTGATACTTTATTAAATAAGTTAATTTGTGTATTAATTAAATATCTTTAGTTTTAAGAGGTCAACCTCCCTACTCAACTCATTTGGCCTCATACTCAATTTTAGAGGTCAACTTTAATATTAATTATTTGTCATATTTATAAATTTCTTTCAATAATATTCTTACTATTTTGTACTAAGAGTTTTATGTAAATATTTGGACATAAGCAATTTTGACGTAGGTGAATTGTTTTATCTAGATTTGCTGTTTGGAAAAAGTTAGAATAAATTGAATAAAAGAATGTAATTGGTTGGGTGATTGATATTGTAATTTGAAGACGTGATAGTAGGAAGGAGAAGAAGAAGAAGAAAGCAGAAACTTATATATTATATAAGGACATCGATCATCATAAAAGAAGTCACATAAACATTTTATTTAAAGTAAGAAAAGGTTGGAAGATGGAAGAAAGGAAAGATGGTAGGTAGTCCTTCATCCATCCAATAAGGGTGGAAGAAGGAGTGTAAAAGAAAATAAGAAAGAAAGAAACATTCGGATATGTGACTGCAAGCGGGGATGAGATCAAGCCCCGTCGTCGATGAGTTTACAGGTACTAATAATTCTGCTTATGGTTGGGTTAGGATTTGTAGTATAGTGGCGCTTAGACAGATCGGGAAGGATGTAAGGAAGATCGGGCATGAGGTGACACCGATCGGAATAAACAGCATCAACAGAAGAAGGGGTGAATTCCAGGGTACGATCTCGAGGAATGATAAACGGCACTTAGGCAGATCGAGAACGGTATGAAGAAGATCGGCCATGAATTAGCACCGATCGGAGAAAACTATATCAACATTAGAAAATGGAACGAATTTCAGTATGGGAGTAGGAAGCAGTTGTGGTCAGTTGACGAAGATATTTCGCGAATTTAACGGAGCGAGAATCCAGGAAGCATGAAGCAGTCGTGGATAACGGAATGGTAAGGCAGTTGCGGATAATACGGAGAAAATCACGGGACTTCAGGTATGCTCTAAGGCAACTCCTGTTAAAGTGGAACGATTCCTCTATAAATAAGAGGAGACAACTCAGGTAAAAGGTTGATTTTGGCTTTAATAGAAAAAGTTACTTAAAGTGATCTGGCTAACTTGATCGTTGGAGTGCTAACGTGCAGGTACACCCCGTTCAGTTGCTAGTTCGCTATCTGATACCTAAGAGAGAAGATCGTGATTGTGGCTTGTGAATCGTGGTCTCACTTTTCTACAAGAACATTTTGGCGCCCACCGTGGGGCCCGATTTTCAGAAACCTTTTTACGATCACAATAGCGGGAGATTTGACATTGCAGCTATTACAGCAAATGCAGCGAGAAATGCAGGAGATGAGGGCAGAAATAGCTGCTATGCGAGCAGCGCGAGAAGATGTTCAGAACCGACCAGCAACCCAATCGGTTCATCTGGAGACGATTGACATCAATGGAGCAGAGAGCAGCCAAGCGGCGGTAGATGGAGTCGGAGATAATAATGGAGATCCTATCAACAATAACGGAGGAGTCAATAGGTGGGGTGGGCGAAGGGTAGAACACGATAGGGATGTGAACGTCAGAGGAAGGGGTGAACAGAATTTAAATGACAATCTGTTAAGTAGACACGGAGGTAACGAAAACGACCTAGAGAGGGAACGACGCAATGACCGTCGTAGAGGAGA
>NC_028355.1:4929160-4936873 GCF_000741045.1 Vigna radiata var. radiata
CTCCTTGTCGCTATAGATTACTTTACAAAATGGGTGGAAGCCGAGCCATTGGCTAAAATATCCACTACTCAAGTCAAACGATTTATCTGGCGCATCATATGCAGGTTCGGTTTGCCCAAAGTTATCATAACTGATAACGGACGACAATTTATCGACAAAAGATTACAAGTCTTCTACAAGGAGCTCGGCATTGTGAGTATTACAAGTTCGGTAGAACATCCTCAAACAAACGGCCAGGCCGAAGCGGCTAATAAAATTATTGTAAGCGAACTTAAGAAACGTCTAGGGGAGGCCAAAGGAGGATGGGTGGATGAGATTGACCAAATCTTATGGGGATATCGATGCTCCCCGCACGGTTCGACCGGTGAGTCACCTTTCAATCTCACTTACGGGACAGATGCTATGCTACCTGTCGAAGTAGGAGAGCCAACCGCGCGGCGACAACTTTCGGATATGGCAATTAANGACGAACAGTTACGAAGTAATCTTGACGTTATAGACGAACGGCGTCACGTAGCGGCTATCAAAAACGAAGCTTATAAAAGATTGGTAGCCAGAAGATACAACACTAAAGTGAAACCCAGACAGTTCAAGGAGGGTGACTTAGTATGGCGGAAAACGGCAGAAGCAAGAAAATCACATACNGAAGGGAAGTTAGCAGCTAATTGGGAGGGACCGTTCAGGGTGAAAGAAGACCTACAGAATGGTGCATATCGCCTAGAACACTTAATGGGCGACACTATACCGAACACNTGGAATGCTTCTCATTTGAAATTTTACTTTAGTTAAGTCAATTGTATTTGTTTTTCGGTTGTGCGAATAACTGGAATTATTAGTGGGGAATAAGGAGAGGTGAAATTTTATCACCCGTTCTTCTCATACTTTGAATAAACCCTCCAAGTCATNTGGAGTGAGNGTATTGATCAACTTACACANCTTGCATTTTTATTATTATGGTTGAATAAGGTGGTCNAAGGATAGAGCGCTTATAACCTTTTTATACATCACGCAAAGTAATCAATGGGGAATAAGGTGGTTGCATAATTTATTGATCGGGGAACGTCATGATACACTATCATGAATAGATTATGTATANCGATCGCGTATTGCATATACTGGGGAATAAGGTGGGTGAACANTTGTCTTAATTAGGGAACGTCACAACACATTAGCACAATATCATGCAAATACGGCGGTAAATANGTTCAAATGACATCATATCATGAGTATACAAACTAACGATATTCAAAATAGCTAAATATCAACAATAACATAGTCAAAATACATTCATCATTCATTTCAAATGGTTCTCAGTGCTTGTTAACAGGTTCGGTAGGCTCAGGTACCTGATCGGCAGCGGAGTGCACCCGGTCAGCCGTCTTCTCAACAGTTCCCCCCTCAGCCAAAAACGNATCCTCGGCCTTTTCTGTTTCTTCATTCATTTGGCTACCCAGGTCAATTAGTTTCCCATCAACAACGACCTTCATTATATCAAACTTGGAATCGGCCAAAGGAGTGTTAAAAAAGTAGTGGCATTGAGCAATCCCTTGCTCGAATCCTAATTCCCTCTCCAANCACACTTGATCCCCCAACCGAACAGTCTCCNNNAGCAGACTATCGCGTTCAAGAACAAGANCNTCACGCTCTTTGGTTAAATTCTTGTTGTTGAGGGTTAGCTCTTCAACATTTTTATTGAGGAGCTCAAGGGAAGTCTGAAGNGATGAAACTTGCTTTTGGGATTCAGAGAGNTGATTTGCTGCTTTCACCCGATCCTCTTCAGCCATTTTAACCAACTCGTCAATTCGTAAAGACAGAGANATATTCTTTTTCTTCAACTCGGCCAATTCAGTCGTGGCCGCTTCTAGTTCATTCACCAACAATGGTTTGGTCGTTCCGGCAGAGTAATTCAGACAAACGCTCGCACGAGCTATTAATTCGTAAGCCATGTTGAGGGATTCACTTGGAGACATGTCTTTGAACGGTTTCCTTTCCTCAGGGGAAAGGTTGAACTGCAACCTATCGGATACGTGCACGTTCGGGTCTAAAGGTCCTGTCAGTAATGGTAGAGTCTTTTTCTGTTTTTTAGGCGGGGAAGGTGTCTTTTCTGCTTTNCTTTTNGGTTTGCNTCTGGCGGTATGGGGTTTGGTAACCTTAGAGTCTATCACATCTTCTACCGAATCAGTCAACTTCAAAACCGGGTTGACGGTCGGAACAGATTTTGCTGGTGACGCANGAGACGAGGAACTCTCTGCAGCTTTCTTGAGCTTCTTCTGAGCCATCAACTTAGCAAAGGCAGCATGNTGGTCCATCCCTTCAAACAATTCTGCAAATAAAAGGTAAATTTAGACAAGTCAATAATGATGGACGATCGGTAAAAATATCGGATACGAAACATACCTAGTACTTTAGTCTGTAATTCATCGGTGCCAATAAGTTTTATCAGCATGCGGGATGACGTCTTGCGGGGTAACTGATCGATCTTGTTAACGATCTTAATCTCGTCTTCGGTCATATCTGTGACAGGCCAAGACTCTATTCGAGTAGGNCCTTCGGTCCAGTACAGTGGAAATTTTGGCTCCTCATTGTTCAAGAAATATTTCGCACGACCAGACTCGCGGATAGCTATTTTACAGTAGTTCATCTTAAAATCCTTGTATGAAGAATTGAAGGNAGTAAACAATTGCTTATCCTTAGCAGGAAGAAGAGAGATCCAGGATCTATTAGCGTTGGGAAAGACTCGAAAAAAATGCAAGAACGACTTAGGGGTGGGGTCAAATTGTAAGCCGGTGCATAACACCTGAAAGGCTTGCATGCAAGCCCATCCGTTAGGATGAAGTTGGGCAGGACATATGTTCAGGTATTTTAGCACACCCATTTGGAATTCGGTGAAAGGAAGCCGTACGCCTAAATCTTTGAACAACGTGATATANATATAGAAAAAATCTAAACCGTACCCCTCCCGACCGTGACANGCCCTTTCATTCGATCGGCANACTACCAGGGTATAGTCATCAACTTCCTTAAAGTCAGATAATATATATACTTTTTGCAATAGATGTCTAATGGTAGCCCTACGGATGTAATAAGGAAGGTAGTTTTGTACCTCATGGGGAGCCCAACCGTATCCTTCTACCCTAGGTGGTGCTATGATAGACGTCCAAGTTCGGGAATCGTCAATATTAAACTCAACATAAAAATGACCGGACGAGCTGCTAGAATCACTGGACGTACTGGAAGAAGATGTCGACGGTGATGAACCTCTACGATCAGNACCCCCCGTACGGTCATCCCTAGGTCTTTCAGNCGAAGGAGAAGAGGTAGACATTACCTTGTGTTACGTACAGATCGGTGAGTATTATATCTCGTCCGGGATGCAGTGATGAGTGTAGTAGGCAAAGTGAAAATGACAGTGGTCCCTCCCCCCTATTTATAGCCGAGAAAAACGGTTCCATACTATTATCTCCACCGTCGATCTACCTTAGATCTAACGGTGAGAAAATCGTGGCTGTTCACGTTTGCATTGCTGACATCATCAGTCAATCTCAGCCACATATGACTACCCATCTAACGGTTGGAAATGAAACGTCTTTTCAGCAGTTATGACCCTCCCACCATTACATTTTTTCACACTGCAAGTATATGGATCAAGAAACCCTAACGCTCTTGCCATCGCTAAGGGCTTGGGGGGCTTATGTAGTATAGTGGCGCTTAGACAGATCGGGAAGGATGTAAGGAAGATCGGGCATGAGGTGACACCGATCGGAATAAACAGCATCAACAGAAGAAGGGGTGAATTCCAGGGTACGATCTCGAGGAATGATAAACGACACTTAGGCAGATCGAGAACGGTATGAAGAAGATCGGCCATGAATTAGCACCGATCGGAGAAAACTATATCAACATTAGAAAATGGAACGAATTTCAGTATGGGAGTAGGAAGCAGTTGTGGTCAGTTGACGAAGATATTTCGCGAATTTAACGGAGCGAGAATCCAGGAAGCATGAAGCAGTCGTGGATNACGGAATGGTAAGGCAGTTGCGGATAATACGGAGAAAATCACGGGACTTCAGGTATGCTCTAAGGCAACTCCTGTTAAAGTGGAACGATTCCTCTATAAATAAGAGGAGACAACTCAGGTAAAAGGTTGATTTTGGCTTTAATAGAAAAAGTTACTTAAAGTGATCTGGCTAACTTGATCGTTGGAGTGCTAACGTGCAGGTACACCCCGTTCAGTTGCTAGTTCGCTATCTGATACCTAAGAGAGAAGATCGTGATTGTGGCTTGTGAATCGTGGTCTCACTTTTCTACAAGAACAGGATTTATGTTCTCGAAGAGGGGGAGGGGAGGGTAGTCGGGATCGTAAGGGAAGAAGGCGGCACGGGAAGAGGTTATGGCATTTCTTATGCAACTTTCAGCTTTGAAAGTACTGAGCCCTCGAAGGGCGGAGCAGCAGGATTGGGTTGGTGAACCACCTTGGAACACACTCGCACATTCACTCACCTCATCAGGACATGTCTGAGACCTCACCACTGAGACTGATACCAGACTCAGAGACAGGAGGAGTAGCCCAACATACTTACTCCAACCCATTGATCACACCAAATTATCACAACACTACTTCCTTCCTTTTCTTTTTTTATTGTGAATGATTAACAACTCAAGACCAAAGGGCTATATATAGCCCACAAACTTCTCCTTTTCGGGTTCATCATTTATTTTCACTTAACAAAACTAAAACTAGATAACCCTTTCCCTTCATTATAAAAAATAATACTTCTTTTCAATTTTTTTAACTTAACAAACAATTAATTCATTCAATTCAATACACTTTTTATTCTTACTCTATTATCATTGCTTTAGTCAATAAGGGTTTAATCCCTCTAGTATTAAATATAACAAGGGTTAAATATGTTTCTAGTCCTTATACTTTGGGACGATTTTGGGTTTAGTCCCTCTTTTAGTACAATTTAGAAAACTCTGGTTTTAGTCATTTTTACCAATTTTTTTAACTTTATTTGTTGTTTTAAGCACATTTCATTATAGAATTTGGATTGTTTACACTGTTTGACACATTTATGCTTCAATGTTAACTGAGAAACGCGTTTGAAACAACAAATAAAGTTAAAAAAATTTGGTAAAAAAGACTAAAACCAGAGTTTTCTAAAGTTGAAGGACTAAATTGTACCATAGTTTGAAAGAGGGACTAAACTCAAAATCGCCCCAAAGTATAGGGACTAAAAACATATTTAACCCATATAACAATTAGTAATCATAATTACCTCACATGGAACTTCTACTTATACAAATTGCAAATACATCGACCAGATTATGACCTAATAAACTCTTAATTGCAATTATTAGGCTGATTTGTATTAATATCTGTATATACTCTTAATCACACTAAGTACAACTCATCGATGACTCAAACATTTCATCACGTTTTTAATTATATACTAAATGAAATATTACATTTTTATCCATTCGAATGGATAATAAGGTATGTCTATAAATATTTTAATTATAATTTTTGTATTTAATTTAGATTTGGTTAGAATCTTTGATCAAGTAATGACTTGAGCATCCAAAATTTTTCTAGAATCACCTTACAATTCGGTAGTAGAGGCTTAAAGAAAAAATATTGAATAATAAAGATGTCGTGGGGGAGAAAGTAACTTTGCATATTACCTTTGATTTCGCAATGACATTAACTTTACATTTAGTCTTTTAATTAAATTTTAGAATGTTTAGTTTGATTTCGAAAGTCCAAAACAATTTCTAGAGTTCAATATTGATTTAAATGTTGACATATATTGTTTGGTCTATAACTTTTTTATAGCTTTCCGTTTGAATTGATTTTTTCTTTTTTGCATTGCATTTCTGATTTAATTATTTTTAATTTGAATGTAAGAACTTAAATTTTGGACTTCTTCTGTAATTGTAGTTTGATTTTCAAAATCTCACCTCCTTTTTTGTTTTATAACTTTGCTATAGTTATTCAATTTAGTTGATTTTTTTTACATTACATTTTTTATTCAATTATTTTTAATTTGAATGCAAGAACTTACATTTTGGACTTTTTCTATGGTTGCAGTTTGATTTTGAAAATTTCACACAGTTTGTAGAGTTCAATTCTGATTTAAATACTGATAGATTTAACCTTTGCTGCTTGTTTGGTATATAACTTTCTCTATAGTTATCCAATTTAGTTGATTTTTTTTTTTGCACTGTATTCTTGCTTCAATTATATTTAATTTGAATGCAAGAACTTAAATTTTGGACTTCTTCTTTGGTTGCAATTTTATTTGGAAAATCTCTTACATTTTGTAGAGTTCAATTCTAGTTAAAATATTCACTAATTTAACTTTTGTTGCTCGTTTGGTCTTTAACTTTGTCTATAGTTATCTAATTGAGTTTATTTCTTTTGCATTGAATTTTTTATTCAATTATTTTTAATTTAAATGCAATAACTTAAATTTGAAAAATTCATCGTAAATTTGTCGATAATGTAAGTTTCATTTATCAATGGATGTAAGCTTTAAATTGTGGCAAAACAACAAATTTTAAATCGATTACATTAGTTGGTAAATCGATTAAAACTCGTGTGTTTGCAGAAATATTTTTCAAATGTACTGTGATGAATTTTTGAGAAGAAAAGTTTTAAAAAATATGCTAAATATTAAAGCTTAATCGATTACATGGGTTATGTATTCAATTAAGTCTGTTAAAGATTTGAAAACTATTTCATTGCTTGTCATAACTGTTTCACGTGATTTGGGACTGATACATAAGGGTTTTGGACGTTAGGGTTTATCCATAAACATGATTATTCTCTGGAATAATCAATTATCTAGGATGATAATCAATTATTATTTATAAGTTTAAATTCCAGAAAATTTGTATGTGAAACTCACTTAAATAATCTATTATCATTAGTGATAATCAATTACCATAAGTGATAACTGATTATGGTAATAAATTTTGTACCTTAAAACCTCTATAGAATAATTGATTATCACTTATTTAGTAACATCATATTATTTTAAAGTTATAAGATCACATATTACAATAATTAAATAAAATAATAAGTTAAAATCATATCACTTAATTAAAAAATATATTATTTTAAAATTAAAAAAATAACATATTACAATAATTAAATAAAATAATAAGTTAAAGTAATAATCATATCAGTTAATTAACAAATAAACAAAAAATATTCAATTAAAAGTTTATTTTTTAAATATTCAATAAATTATAAAAAATTAAGTGAGTTATTAAATTTATGATAAACTTATTTTAATTATAAGTTATATGGTGTGCCGTGTTCTGCCTGCCAGTTTCAATATGAGTTTTTAATTTTTTTAAGAAGTGACTCCTTCTAATGTAATACAGCTCCTAAACAAATAAATGGTCGAATATATATATATTAATTTTATTATATAGGCGAATTAGTGTGTGGTAGAATTAGATCCATTTAATATAAGGCACAGATTAATAATGGATTATATATATTGATCTTCCATTTCAACATAACTCAAAGATGAGAAAGTTTGCATACTTTACTAATTTGAGAGGTGAAATAGAATAAGTTAAGTACAAAGACAACCCAATTCTACTATATTACCTAAAATTATTTTTTATTGATATTTTATTAAATAAGTTCATTTGTGTATTAATTAAATATTTATACTAAAAATTTAAGTGATTTTTAAA
>NC_028355.1:4939493-4941424 GCF_000741045.1 Vigna radiata var. radiata
GTGTTATTGTGTGTGGCTGAGGGAGAGTATGGAGACGAGAGAGAAACAAATTGGATAAGTGAGGAAGGTGGATTAGGGTTAGGCAAGGGTTTCTGATTTTTTTTTTTTTTTTTTTTTTTGCAATTGGGGCAATAGTAGGATGACAAAGAAAATGTTGGAGTGAGAGAGATGAAAGAGAAAGGGTTGAGAGGAATGAGGGAGGTGAGTAAGGGTTTGGGGGTTTCTTTTTTTTAGTTTTAAGAATGAAAATTATTTAAATATCCTTGACCTTAAAACTTAGAGTCCATGATAAATGAGGGTATTTTATACATTATTAAAACGTACCAACTGAAAAACAGACGTACGCGTGTTAACAAACCCCATATATATATATATATATAAATGGTTGGTTTTAACATGTCGTCAATAAAGCCAGGCCACTTTCTCTGTTTGTTGGTATCTACGTCCTACAAGACTCAACTTATGAAATATATACGTCGATGATTAGGATCTCCTTGGACTAAGGCTGCATTGATTGCTACTTCGGATACCGCTAAGTGTAGGTTTCCCTCTTGGTCGTCCATGGGCTTAGTCATAATAGGCGGACTGACTAGTATAACTTTTATCTCGATGACCATTATCCAAATATAAGAAGAAGAAAAAACAGTATATACTAAGTCATTCACATAATTTATTATTTGAGATTAGTTCAATCTAAGATAATCAACAATACAGTGTATAGTAGTCTTCTGGAACATATACAACTTATAGCACAAATGGGCAAAGCTAAATGTAAAGCTCAAAATTTTAAACAATCTAGTAAACTAATTCAATCTCAAGTTTTTGTAAGAAAATCCAAAATGTTTGCCTTGGAAAACAATTATATTTAGAGATCTAGATAACACACTTGCTAGTACAAAAAAAAACAACATAAAATGATGCCCTGATTTTAAACATTACTTAAGGGCTCTAAATCAAACTAATTCACCATTAGAAACTTCCTATGTTAGGATAGAATTGATTGACAATCTCCAGACTCCCAGAGAATCCTACAAAGTAGTTAATTATTTTACAAGCCAATTTTTTTCCATGGAACCTTTTTCCAATTATAAGAAGATTCCCAACAGACAACAGATATGACTCCAAGTTAAACTCACTCTTCTGATAACTTTCAACCTTAAAAGAAGGTAAACAAATAGATCAATAAAAACCAATCTAGCTTCCATGTTGACACTAATAAAACCTCTACCCATCATTACATTTTCTTCACTATTGTGTCCAATTTCAGTCCACCCTCATTTCACACGTTCACAGGTGGATCCTTCCATGTCTTCAATGAAAATTGACACAACAACAACTACCAAAGCCTAACCGGTAATCACCATGTAAGCTCTTCCACTTCCTACCTCAAATTCCAAGCTCAATCCCAACCCTAAAACTAGCTCAACATTATAAAGAATAACATTAAAAAACAAAAAATTATCCAAGATCATGAACTAACAGCAGAGCTGAAAGGGAAAAAAGAAGTCAAATTGAATCCTTTTGTGCAAAGAAAATACCAATTATCAAACAACAAACAAGCACATTGCAGAGGAACCAAGGTGTAACCACAAGCAAAATCTCTTGCGTGGAGGAGGTGAGAGAGTTCACGGCGATGATGGAGGGCTATGGATTCTGATGTTGCGGCATGATGAAGTTTGAACAAAACCACCTTCAAATACCAGATTTCAACTCACTACAAAAAAAAGCCTATTTAAAGGGGTTTTTTTTTTTCAATTAGCGGGGGTTTTTACCCTCCGCTAAATAAATTNCGGGGGTTTTTCAAACCCCCGCAGTTTGAGTCGTCACAAACTATCTGCGGGGGTTTTTTTCGCCCCCTGGTATCATATTCAATTTGCGGGGGTTTTTCTGCGGAGGGTAAAAACCTCCTCTATATATTCAATTTGCGGGGG
>NC_028355.1:4944389-4967625 GCF_000741045.1 Vigna radiata var. radiata
GAAGGTGAAAAAAAGTCATTGTTAAGTACAAATGAATAAGATAAGTAGTCATGCAGAAGAGGCAATGAGAAGATGCTTAGAGTTGATTTGTACTGCAGTGAATCAGTGGTGTCCTAGTCATAAATTTCAGAAAGCTCTCTGGCAATGCCTAATAAATTATATCTACCCTACGCCTAATAATCTATGTCATCCAGCCAAATACATCACACATATAAATGAGTTCGGATCTTATTACCTTTCCAAATGAGAGAACAAGCTAATAAAGAGTCACAATTCAGAAAAGTAACTTCTCCTTCTTAACCTGAAACTGAAAAATCAAACATGTGGTACATATCATTTACCTTTAAGAAATCAAGCATGAGTGAATTATACATGCATTGAAAATAATTGAAAATAAATCTTTTTTTTCAATTATATATGCAATAACAGGTGACTTAAGTGAGATTATAATATATAAAATGATTCCAAAACTGAGGCACCTGACATGAAACAACTCTCAGCAAAACTTTTTTTTCTTCTTTTCCAATCGTGGTTGGTGGAAACATATACTTTAGTAAAGTTCTATGACCAGTAGTAAATGTCAAACTTTGCTATATGATGACAGCTCCGATATCTTTTCTCCAGACTAAACTTATAGATTATAAAAACGGGGTTATATATGCATAAGTTTTAGGTATATCTTACAATAGCTACTCAATAAATCCTGCTGATAATATTTTGTAATTGATTAGCAGTATAAAAGTTTTTACTGTAGCAGCACAGTGTACAAGATGCATAGCAGTTATATATTTACTTCTTCTTTTTTATTGAAAGAAACTATGGGTATAATCATCCAACACTAGTAATATCTCANCCTATGTACAACCAAGCATAAATGCAAAAAAATAAAAAGTTTATATATGCTACAATAATTTAACTAGCTATTTGTAACTATATCTATATGTCAATTCCATATTGGTATACAAACTTAATAAACCTCTTAGCTTATTCTTGATTTAAAATCACATACACTAAAAAAAGTCACCGAATAAGCCTCTTAGCTTTCCCTCTTTCCTAATCCCAACCATTGCACTATTTAACATTGTTTATCTGTTTGTAATGATTTTACAGTAATTCATGACTGATGACAATCTTTATTAAAATTCCAGTACTCTACCAACCTTCTTCCTTTTGAGCCCTTTGGCCTTTGTTTGAAGTTGCCTTTTAGATCAGCTGTCTTTAAGTGAAGAATGATTGGCCATAGGCAAAAATTACATACCATTGACTTATATTTACTTATACTTTAACATTGTAAGTATGTCATACTGAATATACGATGGACAAAATATGTTCAGCACTAAATATATCTGAGATGAACCACAAGGANCTTCTANAAAACTAAGAGGGGACAGAAAAAGTGCAGAAACCAGAAACCTGCGGCAGCAAAACCAGAAATTCTATTCCACTAATTGGAGTATTATGTTGCCACATGGACTCACTGAAAGGCACAATGGATTATTGCTTGCTTCGGTTAAGTAAATAGTAGTCAGCCACATCTTGCTGCTTGCCGCGAGGTGATGGTTAATTTTCTTTTATTTTCTAACTAAACTCAGTGTCTTCTGATCATGTTGGAAAGGTATAAGTCTCATGAGGATTGGTCAATATAGTAATTAATATAGCTAAGATGGATGATTCATTTTCTCTCTTTTTTCAAAAAGCAAAATAATCAGGTTTCTTTCTGAAACTTCACTAACACGTATCTTTTTATCTTTCTCCACGCCTACATATATCTTAATAACGTAAAAAATTCTCTTTCCTTCTCAATCTCTTCGTATCCTTCCTATATTTTTTTTAAACTGTCATTAACCATTACATATAAGGAGGAATTGCAAAACCTTATCAAAATTCCCTTTCTGTGAAAATAATGGTTTCAAGTTTTGAAAAAATATGAAGTAAAAAGTGCGAAACAGGAATTCCATGGTGGCTAAAACAGGAATAATTTCTCTACCTTGAATTCGATGGTGGCTTATACTAGGCATAATTTCTCGCTTTAAAACAGGAATCTTCTTTTTCTTTAAGAAAATGACTTCATGTTCCCTTTATCTTTTTCTCTTTTCCTCGAAAAAAGAGTTACACACAAGACACAGGCTCAATTAGTGAATCCAAGATGAAACACACTAAACAACAGAAGAGATTGAAAACTCACAAGTTCTACAGCAACAGAGACAACAAATTCTCCAAAATGACCAGCAACAAGCACCAAAACCGCAAGATCCTCAACCGGAGTCAGAGTCACGTCCACAACCAACTATAGAACAACAGGAACAATCACTACAACAAGCCAACTATAACAAGAGGAAGACCATGGAACAGGGGCTTTCACCTGAGACTGACAGAACAGTAACAAAAGGAAGACCACGCAACCACCGCTGCAGCTCCGTCTACCAATGGTTCCGCGACTACGATTCTGAAGGATAGTCAGTACGAGGAAGAGACGGTGAGTTTAGGGTTCAGGAAGAAAGCGAGAAAGAAATAAGGGTGTAGTGTGCGAGGAAGAAAGCGAGAAAGGAATGAAAGGGATTTTAGGGTTCAAGTGTGATTTTGAGAAGGAGATCAGTTTCGGGATCCAGAAAAATGAGACAGAAACGTAAAAAATTAGACATTCTTTGAAGAATCATTAAAACTCCTTTGAAATAGAGGGGGTTATAAACCTCCTTTAAAAATCATTAAAACTCCCGTTATCATTAACACCTTTATGATTTAAATTAAACATTATGAAATATATTAATTTGAGGGGGTTTTTCATAACCTCCTCTAAATAACCCCCTCTAAATAAGTTTTTTTTTTTTGTAATGACTTTATTGGTCTTTTAAGTTGCCACGTGTATAAAATATTAACAACTCATTCACTAATAGCTGACCCGGGCACTGTGCCGTTAAAATTTTTAACACCGTAAGCAAAAAGGACTAACGTGCGCTGTTTTTGCAAAAAGTAAGATTTTAGTGAACTTTTTAAAAAAGGGAAGACGACTTTGAATAGACCCTACAAAAAGAGGAACCAAAATGGGAGTTGCTCCCTCCAGCTCCCCATTTCTACCCTCCACCTCCCCAATATTTTGCTTTTTTTTTATTTCAACAATATCCTTTTGTCTTGACTTTTTTAACCTTTTCAAGTTTTTTTACTTTCTTTTTTCTTTTAATGGTATTTTACTCTCAGAACCTCACAGTCCCACCTCTCCAAATTTGAGATCCGCCCCTTCTTCTCCCAACTCTGTGACTCTTTACTTCCACTTCCGTGACTCTTCTTCTCATCCAAACTCTCCAAACTTTACTTTGCTCTCCGGTGCGGTGTGGTGGTGAGTTGCGGTGGTACGGTGCGGTGTTGTGCCCTGTTCTTGCGTGTGGTGGTGTTTCGTTGGCATTGGTGGTGCGTGGTGCAGATCGTTCACCCTATCGTTACCATCTCTCTCTGTTTGATCTTCTACCTTTCAAGTTTTAAAAATTTAAAGATGGCAGAGACATTTATTTTTACCTCTGAGTTGGTGAACGAGGGACACCCAGACAAGCTCTACGACCAAATCTCCGATGCTGTTCTTGACGCCTGCCTTGAGCAAGATCCAGAGAGCAAGGTTGCTTGTGAGACATGCACCAAAACCAACTTGGTCATGGTCTTCGGAGAAATCACCACCAAGGCCAACGTTGAGTACGAGAATTTAAAAATACCTAGTTAACTGAGTTTTCATCGTCTTCTTCCTAACCCGGTTAACTTGTTACATTTACAAATAAACCAACCATTTTCGGAACTTTTACCCTTATGCTATAATTTCATTATAAATGAAGCAACTATATTTTAAATAAATAAATACACGATTTGAGTTCATTTTGCAGAATATAAAAATACCCTTTTGAAGCAATATTGTTGAAGATTAAAAATTAAATCGTAACTGGGTAAAGTGGAAGATGAATGATTGAAGGTGTTAGGGATTAAAAAAGTGTCGCTAAGAACGAGGAGCAGAGAAAGAGCTTTCAAACCTCAATTCCCAAAAATCTGAATCGTAGTGTTTGACATTTTGCTCCCAAAATTCAGTGTTTTAAATTCAGATTTTCCTTCTTTTTTCTGCCATTAACAAATTTGTCAAACTAACCACTGAAGAACCTCAGCACAGCGACATCCGTAAACGGAGGTTGACATCCTTCGACGGATGTTCATATCCGTTTAAGGGAGGTTTCGACTTTCGACACTTATAGGGTTACATACTGGTTTATTCACCCAATATTTTGTGAAGGGTTTTATTCACCCAGAAGCTTTCAGAGCACCACGAGATGAACTTCTGTAATTCCTAAAATAATTTTTTTCACGAATCTCTCACTCACCAAACTCTCATTGCAAAGAGAAGAGGAATTCTAGGACGACGAACACTAAAAATTATAAAATTTTAACCTAAAAGTAAACTTTTATTAAAAGGATAGAATAGGAATAGAAAAATAGAGTAAATGATAAAAGAGGAAACGAGATGGTGCAGGGTATTTTTGAAATAAAAAAAATAGTGAAGAGATATAAAATATTTTTGAAATAAATTAAAATAATAGAGAGGTACAAATCCCACTTGAGAGGTGAAGGGAGCAACACCCATCAATCAATTAAGGGATGAAGAACCCTTAAGAAAAACTCAATGCCCTGTTTATAGCCCACTAACTTCTGCTTTTTCTCTTCATCATTTGTTAACAAAACTAAAACTAGTCAAAACTAAAAAATATACTTCTTTAAAAAAATAAATTTAACTTAAACAAATTCATTCAATAGTATTTTTATTCTTACTCTATTATCATAATCTTTCTCGATTTCATCTAATTATGGTACAAACAGATCAATATATTTATGTTCTAAAATTCTTCTACTAACATCATATTATTATAATATTATAAAATACCATATTACAATAATTAAATTAAATAATAATCATATCATTTAATTTCAAAAATAAATATTCAATTAAAATATTTTTTCTCAAATACTTAACACACCATAAAGATTTAACTAAAAAGTTCTCAAATTAATTATTAATTATATTGTGTGCCGTGTTCTTCATAACGAGTTTTTCGTAAGGTAATAATTCCTATTAATTTGCTTTAAAAGAACGTAAAACCTCCAATATATATTAATTTTATTGTATAGCCAACTAGTGTGTGGTAAAATTAGACCCCATCCCTTTAACGCATACATTAATGAATTATATATATATATATATATATATATATATATATATATATATATATAAATATATATATATATATACCATATTACAATAATTAAATAAAATAATAATAATATCAATTAAAAATAAATATTCAATTAAAATATTTTTTCTTAAATACTTAATAAACCATAAAAATTTAACTAAAATGTTTTCCAATTTATCATAAGCTTAACTTAATTATTAATTATGTTGTGTGCCGTGTTCTCACTGCCACTTTCATAACGACTTTTTCTTAAGGTAATAATTCTCATTAATTTGCTTAAAAAGTGACTCCTTCAATGATTATTCGTTTTATTGTATAGCCCAACTAGTGTGGTAAAATTAGACCCACCCCTTTATGGCTTAGATTAATGGATTATATATATACATATTTAAAATGTGTTTTAAGTGCATAAATATTTTTTATTTAATTATACTATTAGAAGTGAGTTTTAGGCCTAACTTAATCCTACAAAACCGGCTTGTAAGGTGAGGTCTGCACCCCACTTATATATATATATATATATATATATATATATATATATATATATATATTATAAATTGGCTTTATTTCTATCCGATGTGGGACTTCCAACATATACTAGAAAAAATAAATAGAATTTTCCAAAAATTTTCATACACAATTATCAATATATTTTCTGTAATCTTAGCACAGATGTTATATAAGGAAAAAAATGGATATTTCAAAACTTTATGTTGAACCAATATTGCAGGGATTTTGTTGCCATTTAGATTGTATTTTTATTTTTGGAATGGTTGTTTGCCGCTACATCTTATGATCTTCCTTATCCTATAGTTCATCCGTCTTCAAACTTGATGTCTAATAACATCTCCTTCTCAGTTCATGTCTTTTGTTTTGTTATTCTACCATTCTTTCGATACAATTCTCCATAAATCTATCAATTCTACCATTCTTTACCTTCTTCGTGTAAGTTTTATATCTATCCTTAATAATCCAAGAAACTCCAACACATTTGAAGATGGAAGAATGGATTTAAGAGCCTATTATGTTGTTTTTTTAAGAGACTAGGAGATGATATAGAATAAATTTAGAAATAGAATTTGTGAAAGTTTGAAAGAGATTTGACTGATAAATAAATTTTAAAAAATATCTTACTAATATAAAATGAAAATTATCAAACTTTCCTTAATATTTTAAGTAATATAAAATGATATTTATATATTAAATATGTTTTAAAAATATTATTGTATACAGATCACTACAAAAATAATTAATTTTAAGAGAGGTTTTTTTCGATGGAATTGAAAATCCCAAATAAGTTACGATGGTTTATGCTTAAAACCGCAGGTAGTTCTTTTTCTTTTTCCTTTAAAAAATTTTCTGACAGTTACTTATGAAAACCGCCCCAAAAATATATATATTTTTTAGAATAATTTTTTGGCGATCTTTAACTAATATTATTGTTCAGCTTCTTTTTTCCGAACCTTCATTTCTAATTCCTTAAATCTGAGCCCTAATTCCCTCGTTTATTTTCCTTTTTTTTCTCATTTGTACGATGAATGCAAAATTCATATTTTCATTTAATGTCTAAACGTTTTTATTTATTTATTTGAGTTTTGTACTTTGAAATCTTATTTTAATTATGATTTATTTTAAATGACTAGTTTAATTTAAGATTTAAAAATATGTTAAAAATAATTTTTTTTGATGTATGAATATTTTTTATTTAATTATATTAGAAAACCTAAACAGAATTTCCCAAATTTTTCTTAACTCTTTTTATACATTATGAATATATTTTCTGTAATCTTAACACAGATGTTCTATAAGGCAAAAACAACATACAGTGAATTGGAATTTTCAAAACATTGTATTAAACCAATGCAGGTAATAAATAGACATGTCTTTGTTGTGTAGGATAAATACATAGGTTAGGAAGAGTGAGCGTAAATATATGGTAGTGTTGTTAGAGTGAATTAGTTATGTGTGTGATAAGGTATGTTATATAAAGACATAAAAGAAGTAAATGAGAAGTCACATAAACATTTTATTTAAACAAGAACAAGTTTGAAGATGCATAAAAGGAAAGATGGTAGGTAATCCTTGATCCAACGGTGGAACAAGGAGTGTAAAAGAAAGAAGACGGAAAAGCGTAAAAGAAGAAAGAAAGAAACATTCAGATTTGTGACTGGCAGCGGGGATGAGATCACGCTTTGAGAAAACCTTAACTTTGAGAGGTACTTTAAAGATGCATTTGTCTTTTAGAAGAAACAATCTCACTTTACAAGGGTTATCTGATGCAGACTTGGGAGAAGATCTTGATGATAGAAAAAGCACAACGTGTTACATTTTAACGTTAGGTGGTACAACTATCAGTTGAAAGTATAAACTTCAATGAAGAGTCTCTCTCTCAAAAATGGTGGTTGACATCGAAAATGACCATTTTCAGAGTTATTCGACGTTAGACATGGTCATTTCTAAAGTCAAATGAGTCAAATAACATTTTTTTAATAAATGATTCATTTTTAGAGTTTTACCAAACCTGAAAAAGTAAAAAACCAGCAAATGCAGCCTAGTTTTTGCATTTCATTTATCTATAACTCATTTTCAAATTTGTATGAACTAATATAAACACAACTAAAAACTAAAATTCACATTAACAGTACAATCTGTTCATGTGAACACAGCCTTAGGGTTCCTATTCAAATAGGATTTCAAGTTTAAGAAAAATAAAATTGTTATTTACTGAGAGAAACCCTGAGAAGCCATAAGTTATTTTAACCCTTCCTTCCTCCAGAATTGTTGAAACAAAATCTATGGCCTGCACCCACCGTATCCGACCATTTTTTTTTTCAAAACAATTAATCAGAATTAATTGGCTTTAATGCTAGAGTTTTTCCTTTTCTTTTTCTTCCATAATACTTTAAGCATAATTGATTCGCTAGCATAACATTATTACGTCACAGCCATCATATTTACCTATCCATTTAAATTATTTTTCTCTTTAAAAATTCACATCTCATGAAATTAATTTCATGTTTACATGGAAATAATCAACATCTAATCACTCTCGAACAAATTTTCATTTATTACAGAGAACATTAAAAATATCACCTATCATTCAAACAAAACACAAACATCTAACAAAACATTCATTAGCTTTCCATACTTCTAAAATTTCAAGAATATATTCACATCATCATATAATAATAGTAAGTTTTTCATACTTTTTTGACTTTTGACAATAACGAGACTGAAATACAAGTCCTCAAGATTGTTGGAAAAAGCTGACAGAATCACGAACAAAATTTCTCGAGACGTGTAGATCACTGTCCTTAAGGACTTATCTGTTGTGTATTGCGCAAGTCCCTAGGATACAAGAGGAATTTCTCGAAAATATTCGAAGATCACAGAATCCGCAAGAAAATCTGATGGATGGAATTTATATCCAGGATAATTTTTGAAGAGGAAAAGTAAAAGGAGAATGAGAAAAAGTTATGTATTTATAGAACTAGAGAAGAATAAAATCAATAAAAGACATTAAAATAATAAATAATTTGACTGTTGCAGCACTTAAAAATTTGATTGTTGCTAATTAATAAAAATATTAACGTTGCAAAATATTCTTTAGCAATAACATATCATTATTACAAAATATTCTTTAGCAATAACATATCATTATTACAACAATAGTTTCATAGTATATATAATCAAACAAAATACTTTTAAGTTTGCATTGTTGGCAATAACAACTTATTAGTTTGTTAGTCATAACATCTTTCTTATAATCAAGTGAAACCTTTATATATATATATATATATATATATATATATATATATATATATATATATATATGTGTGTGTGTGTGTTATATAATAATATCAAATATTATTACAACACTACTTCCTTGCTTTTCTTTTTTATTGAGAATGATTAACAACTCAACACCAATGGCCTATTCATAGCCGACTAACTTCTGCTTTTGCTCTTCATTTATTCTCACTTAACAAAACTAAAACTAGTCAATGCTTCCCATTAACTATATATAAAAAAATATACTTCTTTTCGATTTTATTTTAATTATCAACAAATTCATTCAATAGTCTTTTTATTCTTACTCTATTCAGATAATTTCTTTTTTTTTTCAATTTCATCTTATTATTGTTGAAACAGATCAGTATATTTATGATGTAAAATACCTCAATTAACATCATATGATTATCAAACTATAAAATACCCTATTACAATAATTAAATAAAATAATGAAATTAAAATAATAAGCATATCACTTAATTTAAAATAAATAATAAATACTCAATTAAAACATTTATTTTTTTCAAATACTCAATACATCATAAAATTTAACTAAAAGGTTCTCAAATTTATCATAAACTTAACTTAGTTATTAATAATGTCGTGTGCCGTGTTCTACCAGTTTCATAAGGAGTTTTTCTCTTAAGGTATTAATTTCTATTAATTCGCTTAAAAAGTGACTCCTTCTCATGTATTAGAGCTCCTAAACACGTAAAAGCTCCAATATATATTAATTTTATTTTATAACCCAACTAGTGGGGTAAAATTAGACCCCCTTTAAGGCATAGATTAACGGATTATATATATAGTTAAACTAAATTACTCCCCATTTAAAATAAAATGAATAAAAATATAATTCAACAATATCGGAGGATTCTCTGAAATTGTTTTCATTTCATGCCATCACTGTGCATTTAAATGGTTCTTGTCTTTTATTACTTTTTACTTTTAACGTTAGAGAAAATTCCAAAGTTATATCCGAAGACTGTAAATTGACATCAAATTTGAATATAGATATTTAATAATATCGGTCATTTAAAAGTCTAATGTCCCTTAGCAATGCTTATCACAACAAAACGATACTCAATTGATGTCATTTCAAACTAAAATGAGAGAATATTAACCAGATGTTAAATACTTAAATATTGCTATTTTCTTTTTGAAATTTTTTTAATTATATTTACAATTTATCCTTACTTGAAAAGCAGAAAACATTTTAATACAACTTAGAAAATTTACCATTACAGATTAAATATAAAAACTAAAGCTATAAACACAAAATTTAAACTATCAAAACTAAAATTATTAAGACAAAACTAAATCTTTCATCATCAAAATCTTATGCTAGACAAATCTCCAGTAAAAACAGATCAATATATTTATGCTGTAAAATTCTTCAATTAACATCACATTATTATCAAATTATAAAATACCATATTTCAATAATTAAATTAAAATAATAAGCATACCACTTAATTTAAAAAATAAATAATAAATACTCAATTAAAACATTTATTTATTTTTAAATACTTAATACATGATAAAAGTTTGACTAAAAGGATCTAAAATTTATCATAAACTTAACTTAATTATTAATTATGTTGTGTGCCGTGTTGTGCCAGTTTCATAACTAGTTTTTGTAATAAGGTAATAATTCCTATTAATTCGCTTAAAAAGTGACTCCTTCTAAAAGTGAATTAGAGTTCCTAAACAAGTAAAAACTCCAATAATTATTCGTTTTATTGTATGGTCCAACTAGAGTGTTCAAATTAGATCCCACCCCTTTAAGGCACATGATATATATATATATATATATATATATATATATATATATATATATATTATTACTCCATATTTAAAAACACAATTCAACAACAAATATATCAT
The DNA here is from genome assembly GCF_000741045.1 of Vigna radiata var. radiata. Taxonomy (NCBI): domain Eukaryota; kingdom Viridiplantae; phylum Streptophyta; class Magnoliopsida; order Fabales; family Fabaceae; genus Vigna; species Vigna radiata. The sequence continues at coordinate 4,955,288 of NC_028355.1, forward strand.
TGTGCCTTTACTACTATAAAAATAACTATAAAAATAACTTTTGAGATCTATTATTTTTTACTTTTGACATAAGAAGAAACTCCAACATCATATTCGAAAACATTAAATTAATATGGGAGTTGAAAACAAACATCCAAAAAGGTCGATCATTTAAGAGTCTGATGACATCTTTCAGTGACGGTTAACACAATACACGACATCCATTTGACATCATTCCAAATTAAAATTAAACAACATTTGATATTTATCAATGTACTAATTAAATGTTATTTTTTTAATTTTGATTATATTTACTATTTACCCTATCTAAATTATAGGAAATATTTCAGCATAATTTAGAAAATTTATCATCTTTGATTATATATCAAAACTAAAACTATTAACACAAAATGCAATTATTAAAAGTCATCAAAACTAAAACTATTAAGACAAAACTACAACTTTCATAATCAAAATCTTGTCCTAAATTTTTTTTAAGTAAAGTCAAATTGTTATTGTAAGTTCTAATTCCATCATTTCAGTAGATACATTGTTTATTTCTGTCTTATTTTCTTCATAGTGTCATTCATTGTAGGTGATGGATTTTTGAACACAACTTCATAATGTATAAATATTATTATTTAAAGTTTGATTTGATTTCTAACATGGAAAAACTATACACACACTTTGGATATAAATATTTGTATTTGTTGTATTCTAGGTTATCCCACAATTCTAATTAAATTAGAAACATTGGTTACTATCAATAAATCTAAGTATATGATATGAAAAATAGTACACTTATCCATGTAACCATAACATGTTTGATCTCTCATTTCAACATAAATCAAAGATAAAAATGTTTGCAAACAATAATAATTTAAGAGATAAAATATAGTGAATTAATTACAAAGATAAAACCCAATACGAACCCGTTATTGGTAGCATACAAACGTCCATAGTAGCATACAATTCTACCATGTTACCTACAATTATTTTTATTGATATTTTACTAAATAAGTTAATTAGTGTAATAATTAAATATTTTTAGTTTCAAGATGTCAGTCTGACTACTCGACCCATTTGGTCTGATACTCAGTTGTTAGAGGTCAACTTTAGTAATCTTCCAATAATTCTTACAATTTTATACTAAGACTTTTATGTAAATGTTCGGACATAAGCAATTTTTACGTATGTGAATTATTTTATCTACATTTGCTATTTGGGAAGGGTTAGAATAAATTGAATAAATAAATGTAATTGAAAAGACGTGATTGTAGAAAGTAAAAGAAGAAGAAGAAAGCAGAAACTTATATATTCGATATCACATATATATATATATATATATATATATATATATATATATATATATATATATATATATATATATATATATATATATATATATATATATATTATATAACGACATAAAGAAGGATAGAAGTGACATAAACATTTGATTTAAAGTAAGAAAAAGGTTGGAAGATGGAAGAAAGGAAAGATGGTAGGTAGTCCTTTATCCTATAAGAGTGGAAGAAGGAGTGTAAAAGAAAACAAGAAAGAGAAAGATTGGAATATGTGAGTAGCAGCGGGAATGAGATCAAGCGTTGGTGAGTCTACAGGTACCAACAATTGTGGGTATGGATCTATGGATGAACGTTCCAAAGCTAACGACAAAGGGAAAGGCGGGATTATCAGTGATGAAGGCATTGGTAAGTAAACGTGTAGCTTGGACAGGACTGAACCCGCGAAGGAGGGAGCAGCAGGAAGAAGACGGGGTTGGGACTTCTGAACCATCCAACAAACTCTCACATGCACTCAACCCATTAGGACATGTCTCACACCTCACCACTGAGACTGATACCAGACTCAGAGAGAAGAAGACTGCCAAAACATATTTCATCCAACCCATTGATCACACCTAATAATTATCACAACACTGCTTCCTTACTTTTTTTTTTATTCTCAATGATTAACAACTCAACATCAATGCCCTATTTATACCCCACTAACTTCTGCTTTTTCTCTTCATCATTTATTTTTACTTAAACAAAACTAAAACTAGTCAATATATTTACTTCTTTTCAATTTTATCTTATTATTGCTAGGGTTCATTGCTTCGTCATTAAACCTAGGTTGCGTCTTCTAGGTTTCAATTTTAAAACCTCTTTCGAATGAGATAGACTATTTGTGGTGCTTCTCTATTGTCCTACTAAGTGCATGGATGATTGATGGAGTTCGGCATCACATGCTCGAGTACCTATGCCAACTTTAGAAATCAATTTATGAGACATACTTTAGACACATTAATAGTTTGACCTAAAACATTGATCATTGTCTTACTTTAACCCACCACAAGAACTATATTATTATTTTTGGTATTTTTTTTATGTAACATTTTATAAATAAGTTATCCATACTTTATTTTATGTAGCTTTAGTGTTAGTTGTAACATTTTGTGTTTTATAATTTTGGTTTTGAATCTATGTGGAAACTTTCTAAATTGTTCTAGATCATTTTCTATTATTAGAAGGTAGTATATATAATTTCTCATACTTACAAAATATAGTGATTAAATTAAAATTTAATTTGAATTATACAACCTTTAGAAGAGTTGACCAAATCCTGCCAATCACGTGGTGGAGGCGGATGTCAATTTGAGCGAGCTGTGCGTCCGAGTGACGTGACTGAACGACGTGAGTGCATGAACTAAGTGTATGGATGCCAGTTTGGCGCTCTTTTGCGACGCCATGTGCGGTTAAATGAATGTTGTGGTTGGGAGCCATGGTGTTCACCGCCATGTCTCGGTTCCCCTGTGACTCCCCACGCCTCTTTGGTAGCACTCCCTTCAACGCTTTTCTTCCTAGTTGGAAGATCAACTAATTTCCAGGTCACATTCTTCCCAATGGAATCAACTTCTTCTTTCTTTGCATCCCTCCACACAAATTTCTTCAAGGCTTCTGCTTCACCGGTCGGTTCTGCACTTGCAAACATAGGTATGTGCACCAGATCTTTCTCGTCACCAGTTTGTGTATCAGTGTACACCTTACATTCACAATATGTGCCTTACCGAATCAGTCCATGAACAGGGAGCATCCCGATTGTATTCACTATCGCAATAGATAGGTTATGGTCCTTGGTGGCTCCGCTAGTCTCTTGAATCGTATCGTATGGTCAAGTTCATTGCACAATTGTTTAATAGGTTTGGGTTTTGTCGAAGTGGAGGACACAAGGTTCCTAACACCTCAACTCTATCACATGATTGTGTTCTCCACTCACAAGGCTTTTAACTCTTCTTTATATCTGTTATGCATTTCATCCATTCACTTCTGGAGGTTCCTCATCAATTTTCTCGGGTCCAATTGGTCATCCGAAAGTTCTTCTAACACAACGTTACTCGTCATATTTCTTGTGGTCACCATATAAGTTTATAAATACTCACTCAACCCATGATGGACGTCAAAATGTTTCTACTGAACCTATTGAATACTATACAATACCTTTTTTTTTCAATTTTTTCTTATTATTGGAAAAACGTTTGATTCCACCTTTCTAAAATCAAATCAATATATTTATCTTGTAAAATTAGTCTATTAACATCATATTATTTTAAAGTTATAAGATCACATATTACAATAATTAAATAAAATAATAAGTTAAAGTAATAATCATATCACTTAATTAAAAAATATATTATTTTAAAATTAAAAAATCACATATTACAATAATTCAATAAAATAATAAGTTAAAGTAATAATCATATCACTTAATTAAAAAAACAACAATATTTAAATAAAAATTTTATTTTTTAAATATTCAATAAATTAAAAAAATTAATAAAAATTAACTGAAAGTTTTTAAATTTATGATAAACTTAACTTAATTATAAGTTATATGGTTTGCCGTGTTCTGCCTGCCAGTTTCATAATTAGTTTTTGGTAAGATAATAATTCCTATTAATTTGCTTAAGAAGTGACCCCTTCTCCTGTAATACAGCTCCTAAACAAATAAATGCTAGAATATATATTAATTTTATTGTATTGGCCAAACTGTGTGGTAGAATTAGAACCATTTAATATAAGAAATAAATTAATGGATTATATATATTGATCTTCCATTTCAACATAACTCAATGAGAAATAATTAAATATCTTTTACTGATAGTTTATTAAAAAAGTTCATTTATTTGTTAATTAAATATCTTAATTTAATATTTTTTTACTAAAACATTAAGTGATTTTTAAGAAAGAAAAGGGTGTGAAATTATTTTTTCCCATTATCCATGCCCCTGACATTAATTTATAACTAAGATGCGTAAATTTGGATGTCATTATGGTAAACCTAAAACATTTAAAAATAAGGAAAGAATGACCTAGAAATAAATGTCATAAATCCAGTTGACTAAAAGATGTTCCAATTCTTGTTATAATGATAAAATCACAGTTTATTTATAGGATTAAATATATTTTAAATTTCAATAAATATAACTATGTTCAGTTTTAGTTTTTTTCAAGTAATATTATTTTAAAGCTTTAGGAATTGTTTCTATAAATTTCATTAAATAATTACATCTTATATATATATATATATATATATGAAAATATATTTTATAATTTATACACCACATCAAACCATCCAAATAATTAGATATACAGAGACTTTAAGACTTGTAATATCGTGGTTGATACGGTATGTAGTGAAAAATTGGTCATCTCTTTGTATGGTTTAATATATATGATGGATTGTAGGATTCTTCCATAACCAGCCTAGCTAATTGCATAGACTTTCTTATTTTGGACCGACCAAAGATGGACCCAGTGGTAATAGGAGTCATGGTAGTGATAAATATATTGTATTTATAATAATATTTTGGACAGTATTTGTAATAGTTGCAAATGTTTTAGGTTTATGTATATAAAATGTAATATTTTAAAAATCGTTGAAAAATTTAATATGTGAATTGATTTATTTAGAAATTGTCTGGTTTGGTTATATAAAGTTACTCTTGTATATAATAGACTAGCCCCAATCTATTGACCTAATCAGTTACGGTAGAAAGTCTTATCACCTTTCTATCTTCGACATTTTCGAGCACTTAACTTTTCTTAAAGATTCATATATTATAATAATTATTTTTTAAATAATCATCCTAAATTTATTTTATTATTCTTTGCTCAATAATTTAATTTATATCTTAATTCAATATGCAAATATAAGATTATGTGATCTAGTTATTCCATCAATTGTGTAAAGAAGCATCTTGTTTACATTTTCCCTATTCAATACGTGGGAATCGATACACTGAAAATGGGAGGAAAAAAATCTATAATTATAAATAATAGTCATTTATTAGTGATTAATGAATCAGACTTAATGGTAAGTTTATTGTAATATTTATAAATATATGTCTGACAAAAAGGTAGGTAATTAACTTTGATTGCTCATCTTTGTTGTAAGAATTATTGAGTAAATCACTCACTTAAACGTCGGAATGCCTTTGACAGATACTTGGACAAGGGAAAGAGAGATACTTAGATAGTGAATGATCATCAGGAACTTATCTGGTCTTCATAAAAGTTTTGAGTGTTTTGAATAAGGGATCTCAATCCCTATCCGAAACACACACATATTTATATTTTTAACATTTTAAAAAAAATTATAAGTTTTAATAGGGATAATGGGTGTGAGCGGAAGGTGGACACTTGAGAAGGGCAAAGAAGAGTTAACATGGAAGCCACACACTCTTCCAGTCAGATATTAAACATTTCAATATGTTTTTTCTCAATTGAGAAACGTCACTTGTTTATGTAGTTTTTTAGAGTATGCATTTCAATGACAAGGGTTGATCTTGTGATAGTTGGGTTTGGTTGTTTTAGAGTATGCATTTCATTGTAAACTTTATTATCTCTGTGATTGAGATAAAACTTTGATATGAGAAAACAACACCAAAGGAATTTGCATGTGACACTGTTAGTTAGGCCTTGTCAGTTGATAGTAAGCCTTGAAATCTACTATTTTCCAATCTTCAATTCTAAGAGATGTGAAAAGAACATATATGTTCCTATATCGTCGTAAGAAGCCCGAAATAGGGCATCTATATGAGTGTAGAATTGCAAAATGTAAATTCTGAAACCAGCGTTTTTGGGAAAAAACCAGTGATTCCTCAGGAAGTTGTCATCATTTGCATCCAAGTCTTTAGGACAGCAACACATACAAAATCTATAGTCTGTTTTATTGTGTAAAAGTTGTCATCATTGTGTGAAAAGACTTGAAAAATCCAAACCAATATATAGAATATGCTGGTTCAGATATTTGGAGGAATAAAAATCGATTTTTTAAATAGACTGAAATCAAAATTCTTTACTTTTATGGATTAAAAACACTGATATCAAGTTTTAGAGAAACAGAAAATAAAAAAATCATAATAAATAAAAAATAAAAATAGAACTAATTTATTTTACTTATATGATTTTCTTTTCATAAGAATGTTATATAGGCCTGTTTAGGATCGAATTATTCGCGCATAGAATGACACGGACCATATTAATTTGTAGAATAATCTTTCATTTAGTTATTATTATTATTTTTTATGAGTAATGCAGTTATCAAAAAAGTCATTATTAGGTGCAACCATGTTATATTGTATGACAATAGGTTTATTTCAAAATTTTCTTTGAAAATCTAGTTATAAAAGTATCCTAGAGTTTCATAGTATATATAATCAAGCAAAATTTACTTTTAAGATTGCATTGTTGGCAATAAAACTTTTATTCACAGTTTATTACTTTGTTTAATGATGATATTGTTCTTATTTTCTATATGTTGAGTGACATACATTAAAATTGGTATTTAACCTAATTTGGCGAAAACTATTAAATAATATTTGTTTCAGTAGATATTTTTATGGGACCGAGATATTAATCTTTCTGACGTGATTTTGTTGCTTTCCGATGCTTGAATCGAGTACTCCGTTCCCTTACCTTCAGTATGATCGCTCGGTTTCCTTCAATTTGATTGGCGAAGAGGTACTGCAAAAGGCACTCTGACACTCAAGTTAGGCGTGTATTGAGGAGTTTTTGCTCTCAAGAGAATATTTAGTGAATTGTTATCAGTGTTGAGTATTTGGGGGTGTGAGTAGAACATACCTGACTTTTGGCCTTGGCCTTATATTTATAAGTTGTCTCATGGACTTAATTTGATTCAAGCCCAATGAAATAAAAACATATTTACCTTTAGATTCAGTCAGTTGCTCATAAAACACTTTATCAATATCTTTAATCAGATATCTTTGATTATTTTATCTTTCCCTGGATTATTGACCCAACAATAAAATAAGCGTTGGCCCAATTGCAGTCTCTACTAGGTATAATACATATGTCCCCCAAGTCCGACTTAAGCGTTCGACTTTAGCCATGCTTAACTTTTGAGTTTGAGAGAGGCTGATTTTAGTAGTTGCTTATAGATGATTGAATGGCTGAACACCTGTGACTGTTTCAGTTTAGGACGAGAGTGAGTGTTCAGGGAGAACGTTCCCCATCGCTCGGTTTAGGACGAGAACCTCACCACTTGGTATAGGACCAGGGATTCTTGGAGAGCCTTCCCTGGGTTTTGTGGACGAGAGTGAGTCCATATAGAACCTCATCGCTCGGTTTAGGACCAGGGGTTCTCGGAGAGTGTTCCCTGGGTTTTGTGGACGAGAGTGAGCGTTCACGAATAACGTTCCCCACTGCTCAGTTTAGGATGAGAATGAGTTCGTACAGAATCTCATCACTCGGTTTAGGACGAGAGTGAGTTCGTATAGAATCTCACCACTCGATTTATAGTCTATGGGGGACTGTCTTTAATTTGTAGTCCACGGGGGACTATCTTTATATGCTGTAAATTTGTAGAAGCTTGTTGATGTTGATGGTTTTTTCTATCGGGATCAATATGCTGGGGTATGGTTGACATGAAGATACTGAGACTGCGTCCTTCACTGTAGGCTCCAAAATGTTTCGGTAGATATTTTTATGGGATTGAGACGCTAACCTTTCTTATGTGACTTTGCCGTTTTCCGCAAGTTAGGCGTGTGTTGAGGAGCTTTTGCTCTCAAGAGAATATTTAGTGAATTGTTATCATTGTTGAGTATTTGGGAGTGTGAGTAAAACGGCTTTTGGCCATGGCCTTATATTTATAAGTTGTCTCATGGACCTAATATGATTCAAGCCCAATAAAATAAAAACAGATTTACCTTTAGATTCAGTTAGTTGTTCATAAACAACTTTATCAACATCTTTAATCAGATATCTTTAATTATTTTATTCTCCGCTGGATTATTGGCCCAACAATAAAATAAGCGTTGGCCCAATAGTGGCCCAATTGCGGTCTCTACTAGCTATGATACAATATCAAATATTTAATTTACTCCATTAACTTATTAACTAAATGAATATTTAAAAAACATTAAATTATTTAATATTTTAAATATTAAATAATGTAATTTACTTTTTAACATAAACTTTTCTAAAATCCTAAAAATATATGTTTTGAAATTAAGTTATAGGAAAAAAACAAATAAAATAAAATAAAATAAATTAAACATGTGCCCTAATAAGTTCAGCCCAATCCAATCTTATTCCATTTTTGCATAATCTTAACTGATTAACCCATAAATGATGTGAAGTTGGGATTGCAAAATAGTACTTTTGAGAGAACAAACTACGAACTCGAATTGAGTAGAACAAAATGCTATAGTCAAGAAGAAGAGTTATGCATCTCAAATTATGACCATGCATCATACTGACATTGTTGATTTTCAGATAAACATGAAAGTCAAATAAGATCTTTTTATAACATACAATTATCTGAATGGATCTCCGTCATCTCAACAATGTATTTAGATTTTCATTTTACTTTTCCCATCGTCGCCATTTACTCTCCTCTAATAATAACAAATTAAAATAATAATTATATCACTTAATTTAAAACATAAATATTCAATTAAATTGTTATTTATTTTATATACTTAATACATAAAAAATTAACTAAAGAATTATCAAATTTATCATAAATTTATTATTATTTTCCTCTTTGCTATTATTGTTGTATCCAAAATATTTGGGATAATGATATTTAGACAACATTTTTTTGACAACATTTGAACATTGATTACGTATCAATATGTGATTGGTAAAAAATTACTCCACAATCAATAATAATAATCATAAACATTCAAATGTTTGTAACTTATTTTTATCCTAACAGTATCGTATGACCAATCGGCTTATTATTGATTGGGCAATCAAAGCCTCTAGAAGAACATTGATCAGACGCTTTCAGAAAAACGGTGAGCCGGTTTCAGTGCTAAGTTACCAAAGACCGAGCGGTTAATCTATAAGTCGATTGATTGGTCATACATCTATTAGACATCAGCAACACAAATTGAACATATTGACAGGTATAATATGTTTTGTTGACTTTTTGGTCTTTTTGGGTCGTAATTAAGTTAACGTTAATTAAAATCTCATTTCGAAATCTATAGATACAAAGATAAAATAAAGAAGTAAGTGATTACATTTATTGTGAAATTGAGATTTTACTATGTTAATTGATCAAACATACATAATTGACTTAAGCGTTAGAATGTAGGTACTCACCGACTCGACTAGTGGATTGAAGACGAAGAGTTGAGATTAACTTAATAACAAAATCTTTAAAAGATTGTAGTAATGTGATATGTTTATATTTGATATTTGATGTGATATAAGTTTAGATGTTCATTATTTATTATTATGTTTTTGTAATTGATGCATCCGAATGTTTATACAAATTTGTTTGGATAGTTAAATATGTAGTAAAACGACACACAAAACATGCTTTAAAGTCTGCATAATTTTTACCAATGAATTAATTCGTCAATAAAATACACCTTTAAATTACTAACAAATTTAGTATTCGTTGGTACTTATATATCACTACATTCGTCGATAAGGATATGATTTTCCAACTATATTTGTCTAACATCTTCTGTGTTCTACCATTTTTGCCATACAATTCTCCATAAATGTATACACAAAGTTTTATGTTAGTTAAACTCTGTGTGAGTTTTATATCTATCTTTAGTAATTCAAGAATCTCCAACACATTTTTTTTTTCTGAATCTCCATTATGTTATATTAATAAATTTTTTTCAATAAGACTTATAATTTTTTGTACTAAGACTTTTATGCAAATGTTTGGATATAAACAATTTTGACGTGGTTGAATTGTGTAATAAACATACATTTCTTTATAGCTTGCTTGCTTTTCTTTTTGACTGTGAATGATTAACAACTCAAGACCAAAGGGCTATTTATAGCCCACAAAGTTGTGCTTTTCGGGTTCATCATTTATTTTCACTTAACAAAACTAAAACTAAATAACCCTTTCCCTTAATTATAAAAAATAATACTTCTTTTCAATTTTTTTAACTTAACAAACAAATTCATTCAATACCCCTTTTCTTCTTTCTTTATTATGATAATAGCAATCCCAAGAAGAACAAGAAGAGGAAATCACTTCCCAAATTGGAAACCGTCCATATAAAATCTAATGTATATAAGAGATTCTATTTTCATAGAGGTCCATATTTTTAAGTGTCCTGTTAAATATGATTTGAAAAATGAAAGATGTTTGGCATCAGGGAGGCGCAAGATAGTTTATGAAGATGCAAATGGAGAGGAGGAAGGAAAAAGATAAGGGAAAAATGGACTTTTAAAGTTGCTTATAAGTAGGGCTGTGCAAAAATAACTGATCTGTACTGTATTGCAGTTAATTGTACTATATTGTACTAAAAATAACTGATCCATTTATAGTAACAGTTCAGTATACTATCTTATGTATACACGTTCCATATATAATAAGAAACGTTATATATATATACACGTTATATATATATATATATATATATATATATATATATATATATATATATATGGGTTTGTTAACACGCGTTCAGTTGGTACGTTTTAACGATGTGTACCGGATTATAGTAGACAAAAATACCCTCATTTATCATGGATTCTAAGTTTTAAGGTCAAGGACATTTAAATAATTTTCATTCTCAAAACTAAAAAAAAGAAACCCCCAAACCCTTACTCATCTCCCTCATTCTTCTCAACCCTTTCTCTTTCATCTCTCTCACTCCAACATTTTCTCTGTCATCCCTGTTGCCCCAATTGAAAAAAAAAAATCAGAAACCCTTTGTCATCAGAGATATTTTCTCTCTCATCTCAACATTTTCTCTGTCATCACTCCATTATTTTTTCTCTCATCTCAACCCAATTGAAGATGGTGGTGGTAATTTGAATCTGAGATATTTTTTAAAAATTGAAAAAGTTTACTCTTTTATAATCATTTTATATTTATTAATGTGTGTAAAATGAATATAAACTTTGTCACTTTATGTTACTCTTTCCAAATCTCAAAGGTAAAAAATGATTTGAATGTTTTTTATCTTGCACAGTGGTTAAAGTTTATTCTAAACGTCTGTAGAAGTTGATTCAGTGATAAAAAAAGGACATAAGGAAATTAAAGAAATAGGTATAGAAGAGCTCCCTAGGAGTACAATTCTTTCAATTCTAGGTTGTAATCTTACATCATGTATCCCATACCAATAGAGAAAGGAAAAAGAAACAAAGGGAAAAAGGACAATAGAGGGGAAATATCTTGTTCTTTAAAAATATAATGAAATGTGGTGTAGATGTGTAAATAATGTATGAAAATTTAATTGATTTATGAAGGTTTTATTTACATCATTTAATTTAAAAATGAAATTTAATAATAATAAGAAGGGAAAATATATAACACATCCTCCAAATGAACGAACAGAGCAAGAGCAACAAATTACGATGGGTTGTTGTGTGTGGCTGAGGGAGAGTATGGAGACGAGAGAGAAACAAATTGGATAAGTGAGGAAGGTGGATTAGGGTTAGGCAAGGGTTTTTTATTTTTTTTTTCAATTGGGGCAACAGTAGAGATGACAAAGAAAATGTTGGAGTGAGAGAGATGAAAGAAAAAGGGTTGAGAGGAATGAGGGAGGTGAGTAAGGGTTTTGGGGTTTCTTTTTTTTTTTTTAGTTTTGAGAATGAAAATTATTTAAATATCCTTGACCTTAAAACTTAGAATCCATGATAAATTAGGGTATTTTTGTCTACTATAATCCGGTACACATTGTTAAAACGTACCAACTAAAAAACAGCCGTACGCGTGTTAACAAACCCTATATATATATATATATATATATATATATATATATATATATATTTTATTAATAAAATAAATAAATAATAAAATAATTTTTAATAATAAAAGAAATATAAATAAAATAGAATATAATAATA
>NC_028355.1:4967945-4994638 GCF_000741045.1 Vigna radiata var. radiata
AACTGTTTTACAGTTCAGTTCAGTTTGTCTGAACTGTTTTATAGTTCAGTTCAGTTTTTAACAGTGCAGTACAGTTCAGTTCGATTTGCCCACCCCTAAGTTATAAGAGATGTTTGGTCTCAGTTGGCTAACCTTAATGCTTCGCCGACTCGACCTCACTATACTTGGTTTTAAAAAGTCATCTTCAGTACTTGGCCTATTCGGACTTAGTACTCAACTTACTCGGTCTTAATATTAGATCGTTAATTAACATGTTATGAAAATTTTATATAATTCATAAATAATAATAAATAATATACTTCAAAATTACATTACAAAGAAATCATAATTTTTTATTATAATTTTCTCTTAATATAATTAAAATTTAAACTCAATATTTTGTATTAATTGTTTTAAATTAATTCTCCATAATTTTTTTTATCGACTAAAAAGAATTATATGAAAGAAATTACTGTCTAATACTCTTAAGCTAGCTTATTCTTCTTTTTTTTCTCATTTGTATAATGACAAGTGTAAATTTATATCCTCTTTTAATCTTCAAACTTTTTTTTATTGAGTTTTGTACTTTAAAATTTTATTTTAATTAAGATTTATTTTAAATGACTAATTTAGTTTGAGATTTAATAATATGTTAAAAATAATTTGAGTCGCATAAATATTTTTCCTTTAATTATATTGAAAAACATAAACATAATTTTCCGAATCTTAGCACTGATGTTGTATAAGGCAAAAATTGGAATTTTCCTTATCCTAGAGTTGATCAGTCGTCAAACTTGATGTCTAACATATCCTTCTGACTTCATGTCTTATGTTTCGTTGCAAGAACAACACTATTCTACCATCCTTTCAATACAATTCTCCATAAATGTATACACAAAGTACTATATATGTTAGTTAAATTCCGCATGAGTTCTATATCTATCCTTAGTAATCCAAAAATCCCCAACACAATTTTTTCTTCCAATAATTCTTACAAATTTTTGTGACAATTTTGTACTAATTAAGAGTTTTATGTAAATATTTGTACATAAGCAATTTTGACGAAGGTAAATTTTTTCATCTAGATTTGCTGTGTCGAATAAGTTAGAATAAATTGAATAAAAAATGTAATTGATTTGGTGATTGATATTGTAATTGAAAAGACGTGATAGTAGAAATTAAAAGAAGAAGAAGAAAGCATAAACTTATGTATTTGATCTCACACACACACACATATATATATATATATATATATATATATATATATATATATATTATGGATGAATTGTATATATTATTATTATTATTAGGGTTAAAAATGTTTTTGATCCCTTAACTTTCAGTGAAAATTGAAACTAGTCCCTCTTCAAAACTTTGACCTAATTTAGTCTCCAAACTTTAGAAATATATGAATTTAGTCATTTTAACCAAAATTTGTTAACTTTATTTGATGTTTCAAACGCGTTTCTCAGTTAACATTGAATAAAAAATGTTAAACAGTGTAAACAACTCAAATGCTACCATGAAACGTGCTTAAAACATCAAATAAACCTAACAAAATTTAGTTAAAAGGACTAAATTCATACATTTCTAAAGTTGGGGGACTAAATTAGACCAAAGTTTCAAAGAGGGATTAATTCCAATTTTCACTGAAAGTTAAGGGACCAAAAACATATTTAACCCTTATTATTATTATTATTATTATTATTATTATTATTATTGTTATTATGTATATGAATGCAATATTTATATAAGATGAGTACTACATGATAAGAAGAGATATATTGCTAACAATAGTTTCTAAAATATCTCTTTAACAACCTAAAACGTCCAGATTATGATTCCTGAAATCTCTCTAACTTTATGACTAAATCAAATACATTAATGACAAATTATTGTTGCTGATCATTTATCAATAACATTCTCCGCAAGTTGGACGATCGGTTGAATAAATGCAACTTAGACATTAGATAGTCAAACTTTGTGCGTGGTAACAGTTTGGTTAGAAGATCGACATGTTGATCTTCTATGGAGACATAAGAGACACGAAAAGTACCCTTTTGGATTTGTTCTCTAACAAAGTGATAAGTAAGGGCAATATGTTTTATATGAGAGTGAAAAATTGGATTAATATTGCGACTTGTGGCATCGAGATTGTCACAATAGATGATCGGTGGAGCGTTGATAGTATGCCCAAGTTCCCTAAAGAGGGAGAGCACCCATAACATTTCAGCAGCAGTGTCTGCAAGTGCCTTGTACTCAGATTCGGTGGATGATCGTGGAACTGCCCGTTGCTTGCTTGAACTCCAGGAGATTGGAATGCCACCAAGGTAAAGAATACAACTTGTGGCCGACACATACTCATGTATATCACCTGCCCAGTCAGCGTCAGAGTATGCATGAAAAACCAAGGGATAAGAGACAAATATATGAATGCCATGCGTGGACGTCCTAGCCAAATAACGAAGGAGTCGCTTGAGAGCAGACCAATGAGTCGTTGTCGGAGCTTGCATAAATTGAGATAATTTATTAGTAGCAAAAGCAACATCCGATCTGGTGATACTGAGATACTGAAGACTTCCCACAAGTTGACGGTATTCAGTAGGTGAGGGTAAAGGGGTGCCACTGGCATAGACAAGAGGAATTGATGCACAAAGTGGTGTTGAGGTAGGTTTGGTGTCAACCATACCAGCCTGAACAAGCAAGTCCTGGACATATTTTCGTTGTGTGAGGAACAAGCCATCAGGAGACGCCAAGACTTCAACACCAAGGAAATAAGTCAGGTTGCCCAGATCCTTTAAGGAGAATGTAGCGGCAAGATGAGAAATGATAGTAGATATTGCATCAAGGGAGCTGACTGTGACAATAATGTCATCAACATAGACTAACAAGTATAATGTGATTATTTCATGTCGAAAAATGAATAATGAGGCATCAATAGTTGAGTTTAGGAATCCTAAGGACAATAGAAATGTGCGAAGCTCATTGTACCAGGCATGTGGTGCCTGTTTAAGACCATACAACGCTTTCTTGAGATGGCAAACATGAGTAGGATGAGCTTTGTCAACAAACCCTGATGATTGACTTATGAAGACTTCCTCAGAAAAAGAGCCTTATAAGAAAGCATTGTTAATGTCAAGTTGTCGAAGAGACCACCCACGATTATAAGAAAGTGTGAGAATGACCCGAACCGTCACAGGCTTGATAACATGACTAAATGTGTCACTGAAATCCCCGTCTAGGGCGTTGATGAAAGCCTTTTGCTACTAGGCGAGCTTTATATCGATCAATTGAACCATCAGGAAGGCGTTTGATGCGAAAAATCCATTTGCAACCAACAATGTTTTGACCAATAGATGAAGGAACGAGGTCCCAAATATTATTTCTGCAAAGGGCATCATACTCCGTTTACATAACAGCCCGTCAGTCAGGATCCCGAAGAGCTTGGGTAATGGTGGAAGGTTCAGTTGGTTGCTTGGTGCTAAGGTGGAGGTTAAGTTTCTGGATCTTGTTACTATACCCGTAGGTATAGGTGGCTGTGGGTGGGAAACTTGAGGGGGTGCTAAAGAAGATGGAGATGGGATCGTAGTAGGAGGTTGGGGTGAATTTGAGTTAGAGAGATGAAGGATATGGTGGTAGATTGAGTCGGTATTATAGGGAGGGAATTGTGGGTTATGGGGATAATGAGGTCAGTTCGTGTGGAGACGAGTGTGGGTAGTGGGGGTTGGATGGACATGGTGAAGAAGGGAAAGGGGGTTTCAATAAACCTAACATGACGAGACACATAAATGTGTCCTCTAGAGGGATCAAGACAGTGGTAAGCATTTTGATCAGCTGCATAACCTACAAAACCACACATGCTAGACCTTGTAGTAAGCTTATGATTAGCATAAGGTTTAAGCCAAGGAAAGCACAAACATCCAAAACTCTTAAGCTTTATGATAATTTGGGGTGGTGTTTAGGAGTTTGGAAAATGGTGATTTTTATGCAAGTATGGGTGTATGAAGGCGATTTATGAGATAGTAGCAGTTTTCATTGCATAAGGCCAATATTTAGGAGGTA
Source organism: Vigna radiata var. radiata (assembly GCF_000741045.1). Taxonomy (NCBI): domain Eukaryota; kingdom Viridiplantae; phylum Streptophyta; class Magnoliopsida; order Fabales; family Fabaceae; genus Vigna; species Vigna radiata. The sequence goes on from NC_028355.1 coordinate 4,971,987, forward strand.
CACCAGAGTGTGTTAGGCCAATATGACGATTTCGTCTCTCAACAATGCCATTATGTTCAGGGGTGTGGGGGTGGTGTTGTTTTGTGGCTTATACCATGATCACACAGGAATGAATGTAAGCCAATATATTCTCCGCCATTATCGGTGTAAAGAATTTTTATATTATGTTTGAAATAATTTTCAACAAGGGATTTAAATTTAGAAAAAATTGATTGAACATCAGATTTCTTGCGCATTGGATAAAGCCAAATATAGCGAGTAAAGTGATCAACAGACATACAATAATATTTGAGGCCATTATTAGATAAAATAGGAGAAGTCCATACATCTTAGAATATTATTTCTAATGGAAATGATGATAAAAGTGAGGATTCATGAAAGGGAAGTTTGTGACTTTTGCTTATTTGACAAGACGAGCAATATAATTGGTTAAACTGTTGAGAGCCTACGGAAAATTCACGTTGAAGAAAACTGGAAATTAAAGAGGAGGGCTGGCCCAACTTGTGGTGCCAACCTGCTGATTTATTTAGTTGAAGATGGTTGACAGATGGAGATGACGATGGCCAAACATAGACATCATTAACACATGGTCCTTTAAGTTTCGTGTGGCCGGTTTGGAGATCCTTCATAACATAAGAATCAGGTAAGAAAATAAGGGCAAAATTGGTTTCTTTGGTTAGTTTGGAAACTGAAAGAACATTTTGTTTCATGGAAGGGACACAAAAGACATTAGGCAAAAGAGATATCATGAAGCTTAAGTGTACCAGAATGAGAAATGTGCAAACATGAACCGTCACCCATAAATAGCGATTCGAGACCAGTGTAGGGGTGGTAGACAACAAGATTGTTTAGATCAGTAGTGACATGATTTGTGGCTTCACTATCAAGTAAGTAATGACGATTGAAAGGGCTTGTGGTCATGGTGTTCGCCTGCGGGACAATGTAGTGATTTGGTTGACGAGGTGGGTTCTGCGGGACCTGAATAATGGGATGGAGTTCACAGAAAACTGGGCATTGAGGCAATGAATGTCCAACATTTTTGCACCATTGACATTTTCCTGAGTAAGGTCGTGTTCCTTGTCATGTTGAATGAGAGGTGTATTGTTGTTGTGGCGGCATAGACCAAGAGGCATTTGGTGGAGGAGACGACCATGACTGTGACTATATTAGGGCCTCGATTTGGCTTTGTTGGGTTTAGCTTGAGTAGTGATTGTTGTTGTGGGACCGAGGGTCATTTGGTGAGTGGTTTTCAGGTGAAGTTCATGTTGGAGGAGCTTCTCATGGAGTTTATCAAAAGCAATGGGATTGTCCTGGGCGTTGACCCCATTAATGACGAGCTTAAAGCTTTCATCAAGACCACGAAGAACGTGATCTGTAACATCCTCGATGGAGACAGAGTGATCGATGGAGGTATGTAAATCAACAACTATTTTGATGTTGTTCATGAATTCTATAACAGAAAGTGTGCCTTTCACCGTGGAACGTAAACGATCGTTGAGTTGCTTGACGTGTCCACGAGAGGCACGTGCGAAAGTTCCCTTGAGAGTTGACTAGAGAGTAGTGGAGGTTTTGGTCTGGATAACCAGCGAGGCAACAAAATCCGAGGAGTGGTAAGAAGAGCGCCATAAATGAGACGATCTTGGCGTTTCCAGGAAAGAGACGCGGGGTTGGCTTGACTGACAGGTGGGGTATCAGTGTTTTTGATAAAGACTGTTGGCGCTGGGTGAGACCCATCGAGAAATTTGTAGAGGTCAAGGCCATCCGGAATTGCTTCTATTTGTAACTGTCAATTGAGATAGTTGGATTCTGTCAGTTTGATGACACCAAACAGAGTAACAAAGGAGAAGGGCTTTGTGGGTTCAAGGGGTTTAAGGATGATTAGATAGGATTCTGCAACCATACGTGAAGAGAGGGAGTGACGCCCTGGAAAGAAAAAAATTTGAAGAAAGTAGGAGAGGTAGGATCAAGAAGATATATTTAATACCATATAGATTAATTGTATATATTATTATGTATATGAATGCAGTCTTTATACAAGATGAGCACTACATAATAGGAAGAGATATATTGCTAACAATAGTTCCTAAAATATCTCTTTAACAACTAAAACATTCAGATTATGATTCCTGAAATCTCTCTTTAACTTTATGACTAAATCAAACATATTAATGAAAAATTATTGTTGTTGTTCATTTATCAATAATATATATATATATATATATATATATATATATATATATATATATATATATATATATATTGTATAAGGACATCATCATAAAAGAAGTCACATAACATTTTATTTAATGAAGAAAAAGTTGGAAGATGAAAGAAAGGAAAGATGTCCTTGATCCAATAAGGGTGGAAGAAGGAGTGTAAAAGAAAATAAGAAAGAAAGACTGGAATATGTGACTGGCAGCGGGGATGAGATCACTCTAATGGACGGCGGAAGGAGGTTGCACCTGGAAGACCGACCCAACGCGGAAAGTCTAAACAAGAGACCACCAAAGGTTTGCACCAGGAAAAAGGGTCCAAGGGGGTTGGGGATGGTGAACCACCCACTGTATCATTCTCCAAACCCAACACACTCGCAGACCTCACCATTGATACTGATAGCAGACTCAGAGAGAGGAGGAGTAGGCCAAGATACTGACTCCAACCCATTTTACACACCAAATTATCACAACACTACTTTCTTACTTTTCTTTTTTATTCTCAATCATTTACAATTCAACACCAACCCCTATTTATAGCCCACTAACTTCTGCTTTTCGGCTTCATCATTTATTTTCATTTAACCGAACTAAAACTAGTCAATATATTTACTTCTTTTCAATTTCATCTTATTATTCTACAAACATATCAATATACTTATGCTGTAAAATTCTTCCATTAACATCATATTTTTATCAAATTATAATATACCATATTACAATAATTAAATTTAAATAATAAGCATATCATTTAATTTAAAAAATAAATATTAAATACTCAATTAAAACATTTACTTTTTTTTTCTAAATACTCGATACATCATAAAAATTTGATTAAAAGGTTCTCAAATTTATCATAAACTTAACTTCATTATTAATTATGTTGTGTGCTGTGTTCTGACTGCCAGTTTCATAACCATTTCTTCTATTAAATTCGGTTAAAAAGTCACTCCTTCTAATATTGTATTATAGTTCCTAAACAAGTAAATATATTAAGTTTATTTGAAAGTCTCACGCCTCTTAGTTAATGTTTATCACAACACATTTACGTCTAATTAACTTCATTTCAAACTAAAATTGGAAATTACTCAACATTTGTTAATGCATAACCCACGTTAAAATTTTCTGTTTTTTTTTTTAAAAATTTTGATTATATTTACAGTTTACCTTTATTTGAAAAATAGAAAATACTTCACTACAACTCAAAAAATTAGCCATTACATATTAAATATAAAAAATAAAGTTAAAAACACAAAATTTAACTATTAGCTTTAAAGCTATAAAACTAAAACTCTTAAAACAAAACTAGATCTTTTATAATTAAAATTGTTCTAGACAATTTTCAAGTAAATTCCTAATGTTATTGTGAGTGCTAATTCTATCGTTCCACTAAATATGTTGTCCACTTTTGTATTATTTTCTTCATAATGTCATCCGTTGAAATTTTAAACTGTTGAAAAAAAAAACAACTTCATAATATATGAATGTTATTATTTAAAGTTTAGTTGATAGAGATCATCCGCATATAGTGTATATGTGATGCTCCTCAATAATATATAAAATAAAATGTATTAAACTAAAATTCAATAATATCGCAACATTCTATGTTCCCATTTCCTTTTAACAGAGTCGACCATTGTGCCTTGTTCCCATAATCATAAGGTCATACTTTTCCTCTAAACTATGAACACTAGTACAAAAATAGCGTATAAAGTCAAATATTTTATGTCTTTGACGTTGAATTTGAGGTTGACGTTATATCAAAAGAAGTTAAATTAACGTCAAATTTTGTCAATATACTACGTTAATCAATTTTTTTAAATTAATTACGAACCTGTTTTACAATTCTACGAGACCTGAAAAGTATAAAATACAAATTTCAACAACAAACAACAATCACCAACAACAAACAAGTTCAATCAAACAACAAGAACAAACAAATTCATCCAAACAACAACAACAAACAAGTTCAACAAAAAAAAACAACAAACAAGTTCAACAAATAAGTTCTTCAAAACGAAAACAAAAACTAACCTTCAAAAGGTGGGTTCATCGGAATAAATTGTCGTCATCAGTGAGAGAGAAAGCAGAATGCGCCTATGAAGGACAAGAACACGAAAATAATCGGTCAAAACAAACGAAAATCATACATAAAGTAGTTAATTAACATGCATTTGTATCAAATGAAAAAAAGATTACATATGATGATCGTCAAATTTGGTTTGAGAAAAGTTTGAGAAGAGAAGAAGGTCCCGCACGCTAAGATAAAGTGAATGAATTTTCAATCTCCTGATCAAATTTTTATTGAATTCACTAACCGTTTGACGTCTAACGTTTGGGCATTCGACGTTTTATATCATTTTACGTCAAATTACAATTCTAATCAACGTCTAATAATTGCATTTTTTTACAAAAATGCCACAGGTCATTTTTAACGTTGGTTATTCAGTGGTTAGACATTGAACGCGTGACGTTATATGTTGTTTTTGCACTGGTGAAAATTTCATGTGTATTTTATGCGATTGTATGTGGTTAGAGAAACAAACTTTAATTGTCTTTTCGACGTCTCCTTGTCAAGCAAACTTTAATAGCGATTGTGTTTAAATTCATAAAATTTGAGCGCGAAGGTATTTTTAGAGACCTATTAGATATTTGTTGTTCAAAGGAGCAAATGTCTATTGGTGTTTAAATTAATAAAAAATTGAGTGTGAAAATATTTTAAGAGCGTGAGAAAGAACACTTGTTTCACTGTTTTTGTTCGTACTTTCTTCATTGTAGGTCAAACGTCCTTGGGGAAGTTTTCGACGACCACCAAAGGTAATGGTTCTTCCACTTAACACAAATGTTCGTTGATTCATGGCTTTATGTATGATTTCCTTTCATTTTAATCGATTGATATAATCCATAGACATCATTTGAAGCATTGTTGAGTTCTTTTCTTTCCCTCTACGATGGTGGTTGCCTTCTCCTCACCCTCACAGTTAGTTTCATTTTTGGTTTTCTATGTATATTGGTTGTTGCACTTTTCATTGGTTATTACTACTTCTAAAATTCTAAAAATTATTGTTGTGTATTCTTGTATTGTATATTAATTTTTGCATGGTTTCAGTGGTGAAAAATATTGGTGAAATTTTTTAAAAAAACAAGCTTATAAATTGACGTATGTTATAATAACAATAGACAAGACATCAATTATCATATGTTATAACTACAACATACGTTAGTTGACGTCTATTCAAAAACAACTAACGTCAATTTCTTTTATCTTGCTATAACGTCGAACATTTAACATGTGTCAAAAGTATAAAATAACATATCTTAAAAACTATTTTCGTGTTAGTGAATGTAAATGAGTTATGAAATTTAACTTTATTAAAAAAATAATGATTATTTATCAAAAGCAAAAGAAATAATGGTTTATAATATTTTAAAACAAATTAAAGAAGTAAAGTGTATATAATTATTTTATTATCGTATTTATGAAAATAATAGATATATTACCTTATTGAATTATGTATTTAAAATAATCTAATTGAATTATTATAAAACATTTTTTATAATTTTAACTAGCCTAATTAGTTATTATTTTTTTCAATTTTAGCATTGAGAAGTCATAGTTCATTTATGTGAAAAGTCAAAAAGATTACAACAAAATCCGTCCTCTTTAATTTATGTTTTAGTTTTGCGTACGAGATGTGACCCATTTGGAAGACATACCGTGCTTCGTGGTTATACTAATCGAATTTTCAAGTTCATTTAAAAAGTCTTAAAAAAAATTAGGTTTTAAAGGAAGAAAAGATTTCCATTCATGTAGCCTTTTCACTTTAGAAGGTAAATATTTCCAGTTGAAAAGAAGACTAAATATCACAAGAAAACTTGTACAAAAGACCTGCCGAAATATTTAATTCCACTGATAATAAGGACTATTTCAATTACATTGATTGTAACTTTAATGAACTTAATTGTCTGAATAATTGTAGGAACTATATTGGAGCTGACCAAAATGATATTTCAATTCTTCTATATAAAAGGTAGAACTGTCAAAACAGGTCATCTAGTCTGGCCCGGTCTGGTCCACCACGGGTTGGTTATTTAGTGAGTTAACCCAACCCGACTCATTTATTCGTGAACTAAAAATTCGAAACCGGTCTGACTCACCACAAGTTGGTGGGTAAACGGGTGAATCACTGACTCACTTAATTACAATTTTTTTTAAATAAAAAAATACAAAACTTTTATAATTCAAATGTAAACAAATTTCACTCCAAACATGGGTGTTTAATTAATTTTGAAAATAAGGAATTTAAATAATTTTTTCAAGCAAAAAAAATAATAAATATTTTTTTATAAAATTAAAACTAAATTTTAATAAAATAAAATTAAGTAGGTGGGTTGATGGGCCAATCCGGTCCACCACGGGTTCAATCCGCATGAGTCGAATTGAAATCTGGCCCGCATAAAAAAATACAATTTTTTCAAACCTAACCTGGCTCAAACCCGTGGTGGACCGGATTGACTTGCAGGTTGTGACCCATTTTGACAGCTCTAAAATTAGGTATGATAAACTCATAGTTTCTTTACAAATTTAAATATTTTTAAGTTCTATAAATATGAATTTTCTTTAATATTAATGATTATACATTTTTATGTTATGTATGGTCTGACCTTTTCTTAGTATTGTCTTTTTCCCCATCCTTATGTTAGCTCAAAAATTGAAAAGTATAAGATGATAACCAACGTTTTAAATTAAAATAAATAGGTCGATGGTAAATAGTGATATCAACATTAAAGATAAAGTCTAAACTCATTCCAATCTTCAATAAACAATCTCGTATGAGAATAAATATTCTATTATGAATAATCTAACTTTTATTAATCAATATAATATATATTAATAAAGAGGAGTTAGAGAAACAGATACCTGAGGAGCGCTATATGAGAATGCAAGAGTAAGGAAAACCAGAGCAAGAAAAGAAAATATTTAGAAACCAAGAGCTGATATAAAGGTGTCTATATATAGTTTTGTTTTTTTTTTCTTTTTCACACATATTTTTCTTTTTCTCCCTTAAGTTAGATATATAGATAATATAATTACATAGTAATTATGTTAGATGAATTTATAGATTTTTAATTTTATCGATATTTTAAATTCAAAACTATTAATTTCTTTTAAACAATAAATAGATAATGGATAAATTTTTGAAGAGGAAATTGTCATCGAGCAACCGTCACTGCAAAAATATTGGATTTTATTGGAGGCTTATTTCCAGCGGTTAGATAAGCCTCCGGTAAGTTTTGGCGGTTTTATTGAAGCCACAGTTAAATTATAAATATTTTTTTATAAAAAAACCATTTTCACTTATTTTAGTTAACTTAATCTACCTTCTCTTGCGCGTTTTTATTTTCTTTCACTACCGTTCTGAACTCATCTCTTCATTTACTTCGACAGTTCATCTTTGTTGGCCATCTTCTTCTTCACGCTGTCATTCACTGCGCCACCTTCATTAGATCTCCATCTTCTTCACCTTCTAGCCACCACCTCGCACCCGTATCAATCACCGTGAGTCATCAGAATCTACAACAACGGCATTTTTGTTCCCTCATTGAATCAAAACGCAAAGCCCTAAGTCAACAGCGCTGCGTGTTTAATGTATGCTCACTTTGATAACTAGGATGACGAAATAGACGGTGTTTCGAACTATTATAGTGGCAGAGACTTTTTATTGAAATGACCTAAATTCATATTTGATCAAACTTTCCTTCAAAACTGTAACAGATTTAGATAATAAATGTATGGTGGAGTTATATGTCATCCTATTTGGAATTGTTTTTTAATTTGAAGTATATATCATAAAACTTATATATATCTTGCGAAAATGACATTGCAGGCCCTGAGGAAGGCAATTTCTGTTGCCTTTTACAAAGATATGGGGATTAAACCTTCTAAGGTTTTTGTTTCAGATGGTGCACAGTGTGATATTACTTGTCTTCAGGTCATGTCTCATCCTCATTGTATATCACATTCCTATGCTAATTCTCACATTCATTACTATAAAGTGTTGAATTTGATTTCTCTCAATGTGTCTAGTTACTTATGGGTCCCGTTCTAAAGATTGTCGTGCAGGATCCATCCTTTTCGATATAGTCATTCATCTTCTTCACTTTGTGTAAGTTCTCTGGAATAAACTTTTACAACAGTAAACATGATATAAGCTTGTTCTCATTTGTTTGGTTACATTGGAACTCTATAAAATCTTCTTACTTATTCTTGTCTTATAATGTGCAACTTGTTTAAATATTCTGTTAAGACAGGCCTACATAGATTCGAGTGTCATAATTAATCAGGCTGGCAAGTTTGTAGATAATGCTGGGAAGTATAAAAACATAGAATACATGACATGTGGACCTCAAACTAATTTCTTTATTGATCTGCTAAGCATTTCAAGGACAGAACTTATTTTCTTCAATTCTCCAAACAATCCCACTGGGCATGCATCAACAAGGAAGCAATCTTGTTTCATGGAGCCAGAGAGTTATGCCACTGGTTCCTTTCTGTTTCATGTTTCTTTCACTAGCATCTTCTATACCCTATTTTTTTTTTTTTTTTTTTTTTTTAGCTTTGACGATAATCATTTGTGGCTTCTAATGAAGGGAAACTAAGCTAGTACATATTTTTTTCCCAGTGACATGCAACATTATTTTTGCATGACACTTTTTGCTTTGTTTCTAGCTTGTACTATTTTCTGTAATGGAAGCTTAACCTCTTTTTTTCCTTGCTATGTTCAGGTCGCAATTTAAGTGTCACCGTTCTCGAAATTTGCTGGCTTCACAGGTGTCCAACTTGGTTAGACATGTAGTTATTTACTTGTAGGGATATAGATTTATGAATCATGTATTGATGTTCTGTAATGTTTTTCTGGGTTGGTATTAGAAATGACATATAACTATTTACTTGTAGAGATATAGATTTATGCATCATGTATTGATGTTCTGTAATGATTTAATATAACGTAGCTATTTACTTGTAGGGACATATATAATGCATATATAATGTTCAAATAAAAAAATTATCTAAAAATAAAGTCATTCATCATTGATAATTGAGACGCATAGTTTTAAATCTATCGGTAGAAATAGAAATAAGTAACCAGAATTAATTAATATAAAATAAGAAAAATAAAATACACTTGAGAGTAACATATAAAACTAAGGCTTGAGAATTCTAAGTACCCTAAATTAAAGACTAACATTTCGAAAGTACTAGTGTCATTGGTAAGACACTGTGTACATATAGAGAGATTTTAAATGCTCTGAAACCCAAAGTAACTAAAAAAGATACAGGATACCCTTAGTTTTTTTCTTTTACATATTTTCCTGTTCATGTTATTTAGTTTCATTTCAAATTCCTCGGTACAAGATGAGGACACTTGTACTATTGTTATCCACAACACTTTAGATTATAATGTTATGCTCTTCGTTGACAATCATCAACAAAAAGTATCTGTCTTTATTTTATTCTCTGTAACTCAAAAACAAGAGTTTTTAGCATTTTTCAGTAGCATGAATTTTAGTACTCTAAAAATATCAACTTAAAGTCATTACCTGCAATAGTATCTCATTAGCAACTTCTTTGTATAAGGAAGACAGTGCAGTTAGAAAGGAAATATAGAAAAATATAAAATACAAATAGTAGGTAAATTTTTTAAGTATTTGAATTAATTTTTATTGTGCACCTTTCTGCTATTACTTTCTTTGCTTTATTGGTTTATCTGCCAGACAAAATAATGAATATAATTTTTCTTCAATTCCTATTTTTCCATAAGATAGAAACGGCAAAGATAGACCATGTATGATCCCTCACATAGTTTAGTCAAACAAAAAAAGTACAAATAAGAATTAAAATAGATCTAGAAGCTCCAGAGTCAATTTCGGCATAAACAAAAGTTTATTAGGTAAGCCAATTTCCAATTAAAGTCTTAAATTTCGTATGCATTAGAGATGTTATATTAGATATTCTATATTTTAGTGAGGTAATTTATCTATATTGTGAGCGAAAAATTTATTAGGTAAGCCACCGCATATTATGGCTATTTCAGATAATTGAGTATTTATGCCCCACATTGATCTTTATCAAAAGGAAAGATACATGGTGTGATGTATGGAACACTGATTTCCTTAATCGGAGTTGATAAATGAAAAAGTTTTTAAAAATCTTGGTCCCCTTTCATTGAAGTGATAGTGTAATTTTATGCTAAGTTTGTACCAGTTTAAGATGATGGGCTCTTCAATTATTAAAAATGTGTACCCCATATTGACCAAAGATTGCCGATAAAAAAGAAAATCATCAAGTAAAGTGGAATGGCAAGAAAAAAATTGAGAATATTTTAAACAGGATAAAGAAAAAAGAATGCTTCCATGCAATTATTCATTTATGGTTCGGTTGAAAATTGGATTAAAAAATTAAGTGCCATTAGAGGTTAAATCAGTATAAGGACATCTATATGCCATGAGGATTTCATATCCCTTTCTGATTTTTCACTATGCAGATTTAGAATGCTATTTGATATCTTTCTATTTTAAAGTATGGTTGAATTTGATGGAATTCATTCAATTATTGCATATGACTATTAAAACGTGTTTTTCAACTCATAACAGTCCAAAATTTTATAATGAACCTTCAGCATAGGTTGTCTAGCTGAGCTTTTCAGTACTATTTAATTTTTGGTATTTGCGATGTTTTCTACTCCTTATAAAGGTTTACATAACAAAATCGTAGACGTGATGAAGCTGCAGATGAACTATCACTAATTCAAGAATTCATCTCAATCATTCAAGAATTCATCTCAATCCTGTGGCAAGAAAGGCAGCAAATAAGGAGACAGAAAATGGAATCCCTACGTTGGCTTGAGCGATGGAAAAGTGGAGGACAAGTTGGAGTAGCTAATTGCAATGAGGTCATTGGGAACAATATGCTCATTGTGTCTACCATAAACTTTATGCATCAAAATTAACATTGTTAATGAACTTTTTCTTCATCATATTTTTAGTATTTTAATTTAGTATTGAAGATCTTTCTTTTTAATTTTTATATTTGAGCAATTAAATATATGAATTATATTGATATATTGAATAATGTAGTTTATTTTATATACAATATTTAGTTTTAGTTTATATTATTTCATTGTCTGTATGATTAGTAAAATTAATTTGATTATAATCTCATTTTATCACAATCAAAAACTAAAAAACAATAATTTGCATACATTTCTGGCGGTTTTTAAGAAATCCCTGCTAATACTGATGATTTTACCAAACCCCTGTAAATAACGACAGTTTCTGAGGAAACCCTTGCTAGTATCGACGGTTTTCCAAAACTCCTGCAAATATCGGCGGTTTCTGCAAAAACCCCACTAATACGGGCGGTATCTACAAAATCCCTGCTAATACCATCGGTTTGTGCAAAATCCCCGCTAATACTATCGGTTTCTGCAAAACTCCTGCTAATACCGCCAGTTTTGAAAACTCTCAAAAATAATAGCAATTTTTTAGAAAACTGTCGGTAATTACTATTGACGTTGCTTTTCCCAGTGATTTTCGAAATAACGGGTAATGCATTTAGGTGGGGTTAATTAGACCCCGGAAATGTAAAATAAAACCCCATTAAAATTAGACTTTTTTGTAGTGCGTCTTCGTCATAATCTTGTGAATCAAGTCTCCAACAAGAATGAATTATTTCAGCAAATCATCCTTAATGATTGAGATAAAATACGAAAAACATATATACAAAGAGGATCATGCCAACCCTACTCAACATAATTTTCTTCAAAGAAAAATTGGAAACCTTTTAAGAAGATTTTATTCTTCTTGGTTTAATGAATTTAGCAACAGTTGGGAGTATAGCATAGAAAAAGATATTAGCATTTTGCTTGTGTAGCTAATTTTTTAGGTCTAATTTTGGATAGCAATCAGGTGCGGAAATTTTTTTTTACATCTGAATTCACAAATTTTAATAAGAAAGAAAGATTATCATATGATGTTAGAGGTCCTCATAACATTACTTTGTGTTATGTTAACAAAAAAGAAAATATTGTTACTGTGACACCCGGACACTGACGAAGGCGGGGAGTGATCGCCGGTGCAAGAAGCATGGTGCAGGGGGCACAGACAAGGAGCGGCTCCTGGCAGGCTTCGAGTGGAAGGGTCACATGGACGAATCGAACATACACCGGAATGAGAGAGATCTGGAGATTGTATAGATATGGGACTATACAGTTGAAGGATAGCTTAAAGTAATTGATTTGACTACTCATATCAACAAATGCTTTTGCTTTTCGGTAGCCTAACTCATAAGAACTCCATGGTTAAGCGTGCTTAGCCTAGAGTAATTATGGGATGGGTGACCTTCTAGGAAGTTTTCTCGGAAAGTGTATGAGTGAGGACAAAGCACACTGGAAAGCCTCGTGTTGATGTGTGAGGGCAATCAGCAGTCCCTGTAAGTTGCCGGGGCGTTACAGTTACTACTACAAAAATGAGTTTCAACGTTATTTATTTTTTACCTATGATGTTAGCGAAAACTCTATAACACCTTAGATGTCAATTTGACTACGTCAATTAAAAAATTTCAAATTCAAACTGTTTTAGTTAAGTGTTTATATTAGGTTTATAAGTTTTAAGGATGAGAGACTTTTGGTTCTTGAGCAATTTGTCTTGTTATAACAATTTTTTTCACACATCGACTACAGATAAGGTCAATTTATAATATATAAGTGGGTGCAAACCTTATCTTACAAGTGAATTTTGTAGGGTTGAGTTAGGCTTAAAGTCCAATTCTTAACATGATATCAAAGTTATGGTTAGAGTCTATCCTAACGATATTTATTGTTTGTTTGACATGTTTATATCTCGGCGTGAGTGAGTGCAAACACTTACTTTCTCTTAAATTCATTTTATCTTATCGATCTTAAAATGAAAAATTCATTCACTCATAAATTTTTATTTTATTTTTCTCTTAAAATAATAGAAATTTAAAGTCAATATTTTGAATTAATTATTTTAAACTAATTTTCCGTATTTTTTTATCGACGGGAAAGAATAATATATGAAAGAAATTACAAATGTTGTCTAATACTCTTAAGCTAGCTTATTCTCTTTTTTTTTTTTTTCTCATTTACGGTGAATGCAAATTCATATCCACATTTAATCTCTAAACTTTTTTTTTTCTCATTTGTCCCGTGAAATAAATAGACACGTGTTTGTTTGTGTAGGTTAAATATATATATTAGGAAGAGTGAGCGTAATGTTAATAATATAAGGTAATGTGTTGTTAGAGTGAATTAATAATGTTATGATTGGTGTGTGATAAGGTATGTTATATATAAGGAGATCATAAAAGAAGGATAGAAGTCACATAACCATTTTATTTAAACAATTAGAACAAATTGGAAGATGGAAGAAAGGAAAGATGGTAGGTAGTCCTTCATCCTATAAGGGTGGAAGAAGGAGTGTAAAAGAAAAAGAAGAAAGAAAGATTGGAATATGTGACTGGCAGCGGGGATGATATCAAGCGTTGGCAGTGGAAGAAAAGAAATTACAGGCAGTAAGAATTATGGTTAGGGGAAAGTCAAGAACAGGGGGAAGGGAGGCGGGGAGGACAATGACGCCAGATGCTATGGCAGTGGTAACGCAAGAATCAGCTTGGTCAAGATTCAAGCCCTGAAGGGGAGAGCAGCAGGAAGAAGAGGGGGTTGGGGGGAGAGGTGAATTCAATGCAGCTTCAACCAAACTCCCACATGGACTCAACTCATCTGTATTTATAGGACATGTACCCACAATTTGAGACTTCACCATTGAGAGTGATAGCAGACTCAGAGAGAGGAAGACTGCCAAAACATATTTCATCCAACCCATTCTCACAACACTACTTCCTTACTTTTCTTTTTTATTCTTAATAATTAACAACTCAACAACAATGCCCTATTTATAGCCCACTAACTTCTGCTTTTCGGGGTTCATCATCTATTTTCACTTAACCAAACTAAAACTAGTTAACCATTTCCCTTAATTATAAAAAATAATACTTCTTTTCATTTTTTTAACTTAACAAACAAATTCATTCCATAGTAGTCCTTTTATTTTACTCTACTATCACATTTTTTTTTTCGATTTCATCTAATTATTTTAGAAACATATCAATATAATTATGTTGTAAAATTCTTCCATTACCATCATATTATTATAAAATTATAAAATGCCATATTATAATAATTAAATAAAATAATAATCATATTACTTAATTTAAAACTAGATTGGATTATAGTTTTACCCCTTCATAATTTACTTAATTTATATATGGTTTTATAGTCCAACCGAATCCTACTTTTCTTCTTTCTTAAAAGGTGTGTAATTGTGCAGCCCTAGGCCACACGATCACTTAGTATTATATATGCCTCTCTTTTACACAGTTTCTCTTTGGGAAATTCCATCAAATTCTCTTCTTTTCTCTTCTCATGTGCATTATTATTCTTACGCTTTTTCACCCAAGCCATCATACTTATCGTAACTAGTTTTTAGGTGCGTGACTCTCTTTTCTTTTACTCAAATCACTTTTCATCCAATCAGGGGAAAATATTTTAAGGGAATTTAACAGCAAGTGAAAAGTATTTCTATTTTCCTCATAGAAAGTTAGGTAAGACTTGAAGTTTTGGTGGAAAATTGACTGGTAGAAGGCAATATGCCCATCACCATATGCTACATCATTGAGTGTGTTTCTTTTACAAAATTTTCTTCTAGGATTTCAATCATAAAACCACATCTTTTCAAAATATGCCTTGGGTTACAACGTCATATTAGTGAGATCACCGACGTCTAGTCGAGAATAGATGTCGGGCATTGGGGGCACCGACGTCTTGATTCTTGTTAAATCAGAAATCGCGAAGCGTGGTTACGCACACTTCATCGTCTTTTTCTCACCTTTTCTCTCCGCGGCATTGCATTTCCAGGTACGTTTTATCTCTTTTGAACCGTTTAAACTTAATTTTTACTCCGATTAAATTAGTCTTTGATGGATTATCTTCCATTCCAACCGATTAAAATAAATTTTCGTTGTGTTTTGGTGCAGTTTTGCTCGAATCTTTGGGTAGTGTAGTAGCACTTATCCCTTTGCTAGTTTCCTCGTAAGAAAAGCTTGTGTCTTTTGGATCTCTTATGACATTTCAACACAAAACCAAACCTGGGTCCTTGCCTAGTTCTCATGTCACCGTATTCTTTTTCGTTGACGGTTGGAATGGAACTAGACAAGGACCTGTTGGAAAACAGGTAGGCTTCTTTATACACCAAAAGGGGGTGAATTAGTGATGTTTCAAAAATATGTTCTTTTCGCAATCTTGCAAACAAAGTATAAAGTTTTTTCAAGTTTCTTGAAATGCAAGCAATCAGAAAATGTATGCAGCGAAAAAAACGTAGTAGTCTACGTTAGAAATATAGTCGACTGGAATGTAAAAGATAAGGGATAGAGAAAATCAAATACAACTTTTTATACTGGTTCGGCCAACAATGCCTACATCTAATGTCCTTCCACCTGGAAGCAAATGCACTATAATGGTTGCGGTTTTTACAACAAGGAATTTATAGAAGACCTCCACGTCAAAAATATAAATCTCCTCTCTTACCCAAAACCAAAACATAGTTACACAACAAAACTAGAATTGCAGCAAGAATCCCCTCTTCTTCAATCTGCAACACCACTTTGAACAATCCTCAAAGTGCACTATTCCCCTGTATCACAACAGGTACAATTCCAGCAGTCTTCACAGGATGCCAAGCCTTGATCACAATTCAGCAGTCTTCACAGGATGTCAAGCCTTCAACTCGATCTAACAGAAGCAAGTTACTTGTGCAGGTAATGATCGGCAAGTGTAAGCGCACAATGTCTCCTCAATGAATCTCGTTCAAGAAAGATCACCATCGTCTTCTTGGAGAATTCTTGGAGCTAAGACAAATCTGAAACAAAAAGAAAATTGTCAGTTTATCAAAAGTCTTAGAACAAACTCGTGTTCAGTCTATTTATGGATTTCTGTTAATCAGTCAAATTTTCAGTCGAATGTGCTACTAATTCAGTCGACTGTATTATGACAGTTATAACAAAATCTACACAAAGACTTTAGCATAGTCGAATCCATTTACTATGTAATCGAATGTACTAGAACTTTGTCACACAGTTAAAAGTTCTTAAAAGTGTTTGTGTTTTTCAGCTTTAAAACATGTGCAGTAAGACATTTTAAATGATGCAAAACACATAGCACATAAAGCATATAAACACGTTCCAGATATATATATATATATATATATATATATATATATATATATATATATAAAAAAAAAACGTTCCAGATATATATATATATATATATATATATATATATATATATATATATCAAACAATCAGTATATGAACATGTACACATTTCAAACATGTTCAACAGATATAATAGTTAAAATGCATACGAACATGTAATCACAACAAACAACATATGCATGTTATTAAGCAATGTGTTGTCATCATCAAAAATTAGATTGATATAGAAATTGTGTTGTCAACAATCTCCCCCTTTTTTGATGATGCACAACAATGATTAATAACCAATCATGTTTGCACAGTCTAATTCAAAACAACAAAATATCAAGCAACAATCTCAACAATCTCCCCCCTTTTTTATGATGCACAACCATGATTTATAATCAACCATGTTTGCACAGTCTAATTCAAAACAACAAAATATCAAGCAGATATATGAAGCAGATAAGCAGAATATGAGATATAATGAAAATGCATTTTTCTCTTTTCATGTTCTCCCCCTTTCATAAAGCATTTATATAATCTCTCCCCCTTTGTGCATTAGCAAAAAAGGTATGCTCTAGATATTTATGCTGAAATATCAAACAAAGATGCATCAAAACAAAGATATGCAATAATCAATATGCAATGATGCTCTCATTAGCACATTTAAATCACATGAAAATGATAACTCCCCCTGAAGTGTAGGCATGTGAAATACAAATGTGTAAAATGTGACGTTAGATTGGGATCTGATGTTAAAAGCCCAAAATAATAGACGTCGAAAGCTCTTTCTGTACTAGTGTTATCATAATTTATTTGCATAGATTTTTAGTATAATTTAAGGGTGTTGAGTATTTATTTAAAAAAAAAAAAAACTGCTCCCGGTGCATGTATTATGTTATTAAGTTCGGCATAAAGAAACTACTTATTTGATATATTAATACAAAAGTATTGAACCATTTTTCTTTTCTTATTTTGTTAATGTTATTCTATAATTAATTGATGTCTCTGCAAATTGGTTTGCATTCAACCCTCTTCTTCTGTGTTTGGCATTAAACCATTGCTCCCAAAAAAATAAGAAGCAGAAGTCTCTCTGCACGACTCGCAGGGTCGAAGGACCATCAAGTAGACAATCTCAATTGATAGAAATTGATTTTTCTTACAGTAAAGATCCAATTAAACCTGCTCCCTACAAAGGATGACGAAGGGACCGGAGGCTTTGATTTGGACGCCGGAGACAGTGAGGGAGGTGAGGTTCTGGAGAACAAATTCCTTAGTTCGATAAGGAATAAATTTTGCCACGTCAAAATCTCTTAATTTACAAAAAATCCACATAATAAAATATTTTTACATAAGCGTGAACCACATCAGCAACAACTGTAAATGGCGTCAGTAATAATTTAACGAAGAAAGCTTAATTGACTCATTTTTACAAAATTTATTGACCCGATTGAGACCGAAAAAAGAACGAGGATCCACTTGAGATTGTCACATAAATACGAAACCAAATAAAGGTTTAAACCTATTTAATTTAAAATTACATTAAAAAAACCATAATTTTTTATTTTATTTTTCACAAAATAATTAAAATTAAAACTCAATATTTTGAATTAATTATTTTAAATTAATTCTCCATATATTTTTTTTATCGACTAAATGTTGTCTAATAATCTTAAGCTAGGTTATTCTCCTTTTCTCTCGTTTGTATAATGATGAGTGTAAATTTATATCCTCTTTTAATCTTTAAACTTTTTTTTAATTGAGTTTTGTCTAGATTTGCTGTTTCGAAAAAGTTAGAATAAATTGAATAGAAAAGTGTAATTGGTTTGGTGATTGATATTATAATTGAAAAGACGTGACAGTAGAAAGTAAAAGAATAAGAAGAAAGCAGAAACTTATATATTCGATCATAAAAGAAGGAGAGAAGAAGTAAATGAGAAGTCACATACACATTTTATTTAAAAAAAAAAAGAAGGAAAAGTTAGAACATGGAAGAAAGGAAAGATGGTAAGTAATCCTTGATCCAATAAGGGTGGAAAGGAGTGTAAAAGAAAAGAAGAAAGAAACATAGGGATATGTGACTGGCAGCGGGGATGATATAAAGCCTTAATTGGTGATTCCACAGATTTTCATAATTCCGTCTATATCACCAGCAATTTGGCCACGATTCAACACCCCGATCGTAATGGCGTCATTTAAGAGGGCATTTAAAAGGCAATTAGCAGCTTGGGAAGGATTCTCAAACGCCCGAAGCGTGGAGCAGCAGGAAGAAGAGTGGTTTGGGGCTGCTGAACCATCCAAACCCAACAAACTTTGACATTTATTCAACTCATTCAACGCACCTCTTTCTAGAACACATCCAGGCCTCTGAGACCTCACCATTGACACTGATACCACACTCAGAGAGAGCATAACTACGCCAATATACTGATTCCAACCCATTTCACACACCTAATAATTATTACAACACTACTTCCTTACTTATCTTTTTTACTGCCCTATTTATAGCCCACTAACTTCTGCTTTTCCTCTTCATCATTTATTTTCACTTAACCAAACTAAAACTAGATAACCCTTTCCCTTACTTATAAAAAATAATACTTCTTTTCATTTTTTTTAACTTAAACAAAAAAATTCATTCAATACTCCTTTTCTTCTTACTCTATTATCATCATTTCTTTCAATTTCATCTTATTAAATTAAAAACAGATCAATATATTTATGTTGTAAAATTCTTCATCTAACATCATATTATTATAAAATTATAAAATACCATATTACAATAATTAAATTAAATAATAATCATATCTTTTAATTTCAAAAATAAATATTCAATTAAAACATTTTTTTCTTAAATACTTAATACACCGTAAAAATTTAACGAAAAAGTTTTCCAATTTATCATGAGCTTAACTTAATTATTAATTATATTGTGTGCCGTGTTCTGACTGACAGTTTCATAACCAGTTTTTCCTAAGTTAAAGTAATAATTATATCACTTAATTGAAAACAACAACAAATATTCAAATAAAATTTTATTTTTTAAATATTCAATAAATCATAAAAAATTAATAAAAATTTAACAGAAAGTTATTAAATTTATGATAAACTTAACTTTAACTACAAGTTATATGGTGTGCCGTGTTCTGCCTGCCATTTCCATAATGAGTTTTTGCTAAGTTAATAATTCCGTGTTAATTTGCTTAAGAAGTGACCTTTCTCCTCTAATCACTGGTATAGAAAAGTCCACGTCAGTCTTTAAATGTTTGATCCTTGAATATCCAACCTAACAAATGATTGGTGATATTTCTTTAAATAAAACAACTATTTAAACGTCCGTGATGAGGAATCTAATGTTTAAATACTCATATATATCGACGTCAAAACTAAATGGAAAAGTAAAAAGAAAAATATATATATTTTTATTTTATTTAGATGTCAGCTATGGGACCTCGCGTTTAAGTATTCAATCCAGAAATCTAAAAAGTCACTTTTTGACTTCATTTAAACGTCTTATCCCGCCACTCCGACGTTTATAGTCTTTTAAACGTCGGTAACCCCCATCCTGGAGGTTTAAAGTGTCCGCCAAAATAAATTTTTAAATGTTTTAAAGGTAAGCTAGGCAGGGGAGCTAACGTCGGCTCCTCCTAGCTGACGTCCAATGGAATGTTATTTCCAAATCCACGAGCAAGGTAGCAGTTACGTGCATTCACTATTAATCATCTTCCTCACGTTTTATCTTCGCGAGCTACGATTTTAAGGTTTGTTTTCTCACTTTTGTACAATTTAAAATTTATTTTACATTATTCTTTGATGAATTATCTTTCATTTGAACCAATTAAAATGCGTTTTGATTTCGTTTTTTGTGCAGTTTTGCTCTTGTGCTTGGTCTTCGTGACTATTTTGGCCCTGCCATGAGTCGGGAGGCATTAAGGAAGATGGATTTTTAGTGAGAGGAAAGGCTCAACCAAACCATGAGATCAATGGAACAACGATTCATGGAGCAGCTACAAGAACAAAAGGAAATATAAAGAACACTTGAAGAGAAGTTGTATTCTATGATGCAGGGCACCATGGGTTGCTCATTGAAACTCCCACAACATATGTCATGTGTAGTACAACGTCTATATAAATGTTTGACTTGTGTAGTCCGACGCCTATTTAGACCTCCACGACTTAAATATGAGAAGTCGTCAACCCTTATAACTTAAATTTTTTTGTTTTTTTTTATAAAAAAAATGCATGATAATTGATTACAAAACGTGATAATCGATTACCATGATCGTTTTTGTATCAAGATGAAGTTGTACTTAGACATAACTTATTCATTTGAAGTTGTCTAGCACGACTTATCTATTTCATAATTTGAAAATTTTTTGCCTAAGTCAAATTTACCTAATTTCATACAAAATCCGTGTTTCATAACGAATTTTGATACAGTAATATTTATTACAAGACGTTATATTGAAACCAATCATTAATTTGTTTAAAATATTGCTCCGTGGGTCCAGTTTTGATTACTTAAACTCTATAAAGTAGTGTAGGTCGGCCGGCTTCAATTAAAAATTGCTGACTAATTTTTCAACTCATTTCACATAACTTTTTACTGGGTGTTGCTTCCTCCATCTCCCCAAATAGGTCCTGCACCTTTCTACTATTTTAATTTATTTCAAAAATATTCTACATATTTCCACTATTTTCTTTTATTCCAAAAATACCCTACACCTTTCCACTATCTTTACCCATCTTTCTCTTTTTCTCTCTACATTAATGGAGCATTTACATGATTCAGATTTTCAGATTTGAATTTGTGATATATTACAAAATATAAATATTTTAGAGGAAACTTCAATATTAGTACTTCTACCATTTCCATTTTATAGAATTAAAAGTTAAATGCAAATACAAAATAATAAATATAATAATATTAATAGTAAATAATGATATATTATTATTATTATATACTAACTTTATAATGACGAAAGAATTAAATAAATTCTAAATCTTTAACAAATAACTTTTTTTTATATTTTAAGTATTTAATAATATTTTCATTATTTATCTAATAAATTAAATATTTTATTCAAGTTATTTGAGTCAAACATGTCTGTGAGTTAAAACATAATATAATGTTAAAAATTATAAATATTATATGTAAAAAAAACACACATATATATAAACATTTTTCTAGAAGTTTAGAACAAAATTTTACCATTTATTAAGTAATTTGAAAAGAAAAAAAATATTGAACAGCGAAAATAAGATTGAATCAAACTTATTTAAGAAAATATATCACAAGTTCATATTTGAGTCATGTAAATGTAAATGCTCCATTAATGAGTCATGTAAATGTTGCATTAATGAGCCATGTAAATGCTCCATTAATGTAGAGAGAGAAAGAGAAATATTGTTAAGGATAGTAGAGAGGTGTAAGGTATTTTTGGAATAAAAGAAAATAGTGGGAAGGTGTAGAATATTTTTGAATTAAATTAAAATAGTGGAGAGATACATGACTCACTCGGGGAGGTGGAGGGAGCAACACCCCATTTTACTCACCTTTGCAAATCAGCCTGTAAAGAAATTACATTTTATTTTTATTTTCTTACTTATTATATAACATATGAAATACTAGGATATATGATTTTAATAGTTTTATTCTTATTTAATTAAATTAGTTGAAATATAAATTTTGTAAGCCTATTTTTTAAAATAAAAAAATATTCACAATTTTATTAAATACAAACATGTTAAAAATTTCATAGCAGTTAACTAAATCAATAATGAAAACTAAATTTTAAGTAATTAAAATTGCCAAAGATACAAAGACCCCTTTTGCAATAAAACTTAATTAATCACAAAATGAACACAATATTCATATTTTTGGACACATCATAAATTATAGATACATTTCAAAACAAATTTTCATAACATAAAATATTGGGGCCAGCCTATTGTGCTATATGGTTGAGTCGCCCAGGCTACAAATTATATGAAAGAGACTAAACGAAGTATCAAACCAAAATACTTTAGCCTCTTGCCTCATACTTTATATACATATATATATATATATATATATATATATATATATATATATATATATATAT
>NC_028355.1:4995553-5023478 GCF_000741045.1 Vigna radiata var. radiata
TTTGAATTTCTTTTTTTTTTTTAATTTTGAGAATGAAAATTATTAAAATATCCTTAACCTTAAAACTTAGAATTCATGATATAAGGGTATTTTTGTCTACTGAAACCCGGTACACATTGCTAAAATGTACCAACTGAAAAACAGGCGTACGCAAGTTAGCAAACCCCTATATATATATATATCATATGAGTTATATTTTGTAGTAAAAGTATAAAAACATAATTCAAGATGAAATAATGCATAGATAAAAATGATTGATAATTTAATTTAACTGAAATGTTTTGGTTTTACAGTAGATAACACGAGTTTTTACAAAAAAAAAAATCTATCTATTCATGATATACTAATAAATCATATTTTAATTAATTTTATTAATCATTTCAAAATCTATTTATGAAGATAAGAAATTTGTGCACACTTCACATCGTCTCTTGATTTAGATATTTAATCCTTTCATATAATGTTTCTATGCATGAAATAATAAAATATATTTTTATCTAAAAATTTTATATTTAATTACTTAAATAATATATATATATATATATATATATATTAAAAGTTTAATTATATACTAAAGGAAATACATTTAAGTTTATATTTTTCGTATTTAACTTTAAAATTGTATCACTAATACAAAGAGGACTTTGACATATGTTATTTTTTAACGTCTCCCAAAAAACCAATGTCCTAGCGGATGACGTTGATTAACATGAGAAAAAAAAGCGTTGATTGACATCGGAAATGATAATTTTCAAACGTTATTTGATGTTGGACATTATCATTTCTGAAATCAAATTAGTCAAATGACGTTTTTTTAATACATGACTCATTTTTAGAGTTTTACCAAACCTGAAAAAGTAGAAAACTAGCAAATGTAGCCCAATTTTGGCATTTTATGTATTCATAACTCATTTGCAAATTTGTATGAATTAATATAGACACAACTAAAAACTTGATAAACAGAAAAATCATCAGAATGTGGCTAGACAAACTTGGATGCACCATCATCAACCATAGAATAAATAGAGTTGTCATTTTGTCAATCATTATCATGTATATTAGTAGTGATGTTACACTAGTAATAGTAGTGAATGGTGTTATAGTGAGTAATGAATACTGACTATTTACTTGTTATTTTTTGTTTTGATAGCTATAGTTATTATTTTTGGTTGAATTTTTTTTACCACTTCATGGAACCCCTTTTTCTCGGAAAAAACCTTAGGTGCCCTTATTTTGGATCCATATGAAGATTTAAAATTATTTTGGAAAGTCAACTGTTATAGATCTTTAAATGACCATAACTTATGCTTTGGGATGGAAAGAAATTTTGTCAACTTATTTTATTCTTTTCATACTTTGTAAAAGTATTTCACATACTTAGACTTTGAATGTTGATCTAATTTTATTTAATGGGAGCTTCTCATGATTTTTTAGTGCTTTAAACAATTTTTCAAGTCATTTGGAGTTCTTTTGAATATACTCTTGGTTTTATCCTAAGATTCAATGTATATGGTGTTTGAACAATAAATAAGTTCAACAATATCAATAAGTTCAACCAATTTATAGCCCATAAAAAGGAAACAAAAATTGAAACAAAAGTTCATCAAAAACCCAAAACGAAACTAACCTTCTTGAAGGTGGGTTTGTCATCAAAACAAAGTGTTGCCACTAGTGAGGGATAAAAGAGAACGCGCATATGCTTCAAAGAGTACTTGTGCACGAAACCAATTGGCCAAAACGTAAGAAAATCATACATAAAGTAGTTAATCAGAACGCAATTGTGTAAAATGAAAGCAAGATTACATGTATTGGTCGTTGAAAGCTTCATCTGAGAAGGGTTTGAGAAAAAAGTTTCACACAAAGATAAAGTGAATAAATTTTCACTCACGTCCAAATTTTTAATGAATTCACTAACATATAACGTTTGAAAAGTGATATTTTGACGTTTTACCCCTCTTTGACATTTGAAACTATGGCATTCGACATTTGAAATTGAGAATTTCGATGTCTAATGAGCATATGACGTCGGAAAAGTATAAATTTTCACATCTAAATTGAACATCTATTTACAAAAATATCATCGATCATTTTTAACATTGACTTTTTCGTATTTTAATGCTAACGTCAAAACCTTTTTTTATACTAATGTATATGAAAATATCACTTAGATATTATTATTATTATTATGGTTATTTATTTTATTATTAATTAAGAGATATATGTTTAGACTTTTATGAATATAATTATGGACATTTTAATACTCAGTCTACTTAGGCTTCGTGAATTAACATCTTATGTTATAATGAAAATTTTACAATGGCATGAAAAGACGTTCCTTATCTTTTGGTTTCTCCATCCCTCACCATAAAGCGTCTCATCACAAAGCGTGTTATTGAACGTCTTAATTTGATATTATTTTAAAATACGTTAAAATGAACAGAAATTTATCAATTTATCCACTTATTTTCAAATACGACAAGTATTTGAAATTTATCCATTTCAAATACTTTATATAATTTTTTTAGAAATATTTGTAATAGATGTAAAGATTGTAGGTTTATATTGTGTGGCGTGTGCAACCTGCCAGTTTCATAATGAATTTTGGTACGGTAATATTTACTACAAGACGTTACATTGAAACCATCCATTAAATTGCTTAAAAGGTGATTCCTTCTTATGAATGGTAATGTTGCTCCTAAACAAATAAAAGCTCTTAAATAAGACAAAGACCCATTGAGAAATTTAAATCTAATCTATTCAAAATTTTGTTTTAACTTAACAAACAAATTCACTCAATAATTTTATTCTTACTCTGTTATGATAATTGTTTTCGATTTCATCTAATTATCGTATAAAAAGATCAAAATATTTAAGTTGTGAAATTCGTCTACTAACATCATATTATTATAAAATTATAAAATACCATTTTACACTAATTAAATTAAATAATAAATCAAACTCATAATCATATCATTTAATTTAAAACATAAATATTCAATTAAAATATTTTAAAAAAAATACTTAATACATCATTAAAATTTATCTAAAAAGTTCTCAAATTTATCATAACCTGAAGATGAATCTTTATGTCATATTTATAAATCTTCCTCTAATTCTTACAATTTTTTGTGACAATTTTTTACTAAGACTTTTATGTAAATGTTAGGACATAAGTAATTTTGACAAAGGTCAATTGTCTTTATCTAAATTTGCTGTTTCAAAAAAGTTACAATTAATTGAATAAAAATATGTAATTTTTTTCACTCTACAAAATTGGCCATGCGAAATAATAGATAGCGTTTGTTAAAAAAACGCTATTTCTATATAATTGATATAACTTTTTTAATTTATAATTTAATTAAAATGTTGTGTACTGTGTTATAACTTAACGTTTTTTTTAAACTTATTTTATTAAGCGTTTAAAGAAAATTAAAAAGAGGTTTTCAGTTTGTGTTTGTGCTTTATACGTTTCTCCTTATCATTTCCTGTTTGTCTCCAGATTTATCTTCTTGCTTGCTGTAAATTTCACTTCACGTTAGGGTTAGGTTTGTTAGCTTCGAAGGTGCTCAGACCCATCTCGAGGCTCCTCCTCTCTTCCCAAAAACCCTACCATCTTCCTCCGAACCACATTCAGTAACATTCAGTAATTATGTCTAGCAGATTCAGGAAGAGGAGTAGCGCAACATAACTACTGCAACCCATTTCACACACCAAACCCTAATTCCTATCACAACGCAAAACCAAGGGCTATTTATACCCCAACATATTACTCCTTTTACGGTGTTATTTCTTTTTAAATAAAAATAGATCATAATTCATATTACTTAAAATAAATGTAAGACTCAAAATACTATTTCACAAAAAGTTATTCATTTTTACAATTGATTTTAATAATATGATATATATCTATAGGAAAATATTACCATTTAAATAAAAAATAATTAAAATAATGGGAAAATATATTATTTTGTTATTAATGTTAAAATACCACTTCTCCGTTTATCCAAGAGTTGACACATATGTTGTATAATATAAGGTTGTTAGGCCTCTTAATATACAATAAAATTTTTTAATACCAAACAATTCTTTTTAAAATGAATTAATTATAAAAGTACTATTCAAAATGAATTTATTTTAATAATCCTTTCAAAATCTATTTAAGAAGATAAGAAATTTGTGTACACTTCACATCATCTCATACATTTAGACATTTAATCCTTATACATGAAATAATAAAATATATTTTTACTTAAAATTATTATATTTAATTATTTAAATATATATATATATATATTAAATGTTAATTATATACTAAAGGAAATATATTTAAGTTTATATTTTTCATATTTAACTTTTAGAATATTCTATTTGTTGTATCACTAATATTAAAAAGGACTTTCGCATTTGTTATTTTTGACTTTTAACGTATATTAAAATATCGACATCATAACGAAAGATGTTAATTAACATCGAAAGAAAAAAAAATGTTGGTTAACATAAAAAATGACCAATTTTAGACATTATTTGATGTCAGAAATTACCATTTTTGACATAAAATGAGTTAAATGACATTCAAAATTGAACTTTCACATGTTTCCTCCTTTGTTTTTCTAATAAATTTGATTCATTTTTAGAGTTTTACCAGACCGCTAGTGCAAAAACGTTGTTTAACGTCGGTTATTTTGGGTTTTTAATGTCTAGAAAACAACTGACGTCATTTTTGGTGACGTTAATAGAATGTCAGACATAAATATAAGCGACGTCTATAGTGACGTCGAGTAGGACTAAGTGGACGTCTAAATATAGACGTCGGTCTGAGCAATAACCGACGTCGAAGAGACACTAAAGACTTCGAAAATGTCTCTGACTGACGTCTAGAAGGTACTATAGACATCGGTGTATACGTTAACCGACGTCTAATACAATGGTTGTGTTTTAGTGCAGTTTTGTTCCCGTCTTTGGATAGCCTAGTAGCACAATCTCCTTTTGCTAGCTTCCCCCAAAAAAAAGCTTGTGTCTTTTGAATTTCTTATGGTCTCTTCAACCCAAAACCGAACCTGGGTGGTTGCTTAGTTCCATTTTTCATCCGCAAGAGGGAAAAATCACAGTGAAACGAAAAGTAGACAATGACCCAGGGTCATTTTTGAGTTGAAACGATCAAAAGAAATTCAAAAGACGCCGTTATTTCTGGGTGGCAGCTAGCAAATGGAGAATGTGTTACTACGTTACCCCAAGAAAGGAACAAAATTGCACTAAAACACAATAAAAAGAAAACAAATTTTAATCAGTTTAACTAGAAGATAATCGATGAAAGATTAAACAAATGGTAAGCATAAAAAAAAACCACGCACCTAGGACGCAATGTCGCAAGAGAGAAAAAAGAAAGGAGGAAGACAATAAAGATATCAGAAACAACAATAGAATGCCGCAACAAAAAGAAAAGAAGAGGTGCCGCAAGCGAGAAAAAGAAGAGGGTCGCGAGAGAAAAAGGAGAAGAGGAAGAGGAAGACGATATCAGAAACTGAATGTCACGAAGAGTTTGCAGTTTATTTAAAATGAAACTGGGCGTTGGTTTCTCCAGATAGCCGACGTCTATGTGACTATAGACGTCGATTATCTCACTAATATGACGTCCAAGTAACATTTAAACTGACTTTTTGAATACCCATTAGCCGTCGGTTTCGAGGGGAGCCGACGTTTAGGAAGCTGAATCGATTGACATTTGGTTTCATGTCAGGGATGTTCACGACAATTGTGATGGGGCGCCGACGTCTATAATAACGTAGACGTCGGTGCCCTTCTAGCCGACGTCTAAGTCCCTCGAGTTTTGTGAACATAATTAATTACAGGCCTATAGACGTCGCTTGCCCTCAACACCGACGACTAAATTGAAGAATTTTTTGTCTTCCCGCCTTCCAGACAGGCCTTAGACATCCCTTTTGACTACGTGACTTCTAAGCGCCTGGGAATTAGGTAAAGGGCATTAATTGCAGCCCAGTAGACGTCGGGCCCCCGTGAACACTGACGTCAAGGGACTGTCTTCTCACCTACCTTAGGCCATTAGATGTCGGTGTGCGGCAGTGTGGACGTCTACAATATCATAGACGTCGCCTTATCTTAAATACGATGTCTACTTTACCAAGCTATTTATGATAATGCCACCGTCCACTCATATACGTCGGTTTACCCGCAAACCGACGTCTTCTAGGTAACGTTAAACAACATTTTTGCACTAGTGAACCTCAAAAGTAGAAAACCAATCAATGTAGTCCAATTTTGGTATTTCGTTTTCAAATTTGTATGAACTAATATAAACTAAAGCTATCACAAGTAAAAACTTGAAAAAGAGAGAAAATCCATGGGAATCTAGCTAGACATATTTGGATGCACCATCATCACTCATAGAATGAAGGAGTTTTCACTATGTCAATCATTATTATGTAGGTTAGTAGTGGTTATAGAAACAGGTCGACATATTTATGTTATAAAATTTTTCTACTAAAATCATATTATTATAAAATTATAAAAAACCATATTACAATAATTAGATTAAATAATAAATCAAAAGTCATAATCATATCATTTAATTTAAAAAATAAATATTCAATTAAAATATTTTTAAAATAAGGACATAAAATAAGAAAAGAGTGATGTGTGAGTAAATGTAAGTGCATTCATGTCTTAGTTTAGGTCATTTGCATGTATAATTGCATTCATTGAAGGATTTAGTCATGGATTATCTTTGTTTCGGATCATACATTGGCATTTTGTGTTTTTTGATGTAGATTGGTGATTCTAAGTGCCTAAACCACATTTTTGGAAGAATTGATGGACAAGATAGAAAGATGAATCCAGAGAGTTCAACAACGCAGCTGGGGAGAATTCCATAACCTGTGGAGTTTGCTTCAAAATGCAGTGCGTAACAGAGAGCTCCACAAGTGAGTTGTGGTTTCTACCACAACCTGAGGATTCACGTCAGGATTTGGCAAGAGGAACAGAGAAGAACACAAGCAGAGTGGGGAATTTTCCATGGGCTGTGAAAGTTTCCAGGAGCAGTTATCGAGCAGTTATTGATCTCTTTTATGACTGATTTAAAGAGATTAAATTAAAGGATAATAGGAGGAAGTTAGGGAAAAGGAAAACCACTCTCCTAAAAAGGAGGAATTAGTGGAAATGATGGGTGAGAAGGAAAACACGTGGAAGAGGGAGACAAAAGGGGTATTCACGGACAACAAAAGGGTTTTTCTTCTTCGTCTTCTTTTAGGAGCTTTTGCTGGAACTTTTTGCTTTTTGATTTTGCTTTTCCATTATGCAGAACTAAATTTCCTTTTGTTAGTGGATTGATGTAGTGCTTTGAATTATATTTTCTGAACCTTTTCAATTGATGTTAAGTTCATTTTAATTATCCCAGTGTTCTATTTATGTTTTAATGTCTAATCTATGAGCAGTTTCACAGTTGGGAGATTGGGAATTGCTTGCGTTTATAAATAGAACAGATTAGATGCTGTCACAATTGGGAAATTGGACAGGACTAGTTAGTTTGAATTGAGATATGATTGTTCTTCATGATCTTGTTGAATTTGTAATTGGCCTAAGGGATTGGGGATTCAAATTCAAGGGATACATTTGCCTACTAAGGGATTAGGGGTAAACAAGCTCTAAATAAACTCAAGTGGATAATTATAATTTACACATCGATTGAAAAGGGGAGGAAATTATATGAAAAGGTATGAAATCAATTCTCTAACATTGTTTATACTATTTGAATTTCCATCACTTGTTTATGTTCATCATTCTACTTGACAATCTTTGTTGCTCAAAATTAAGTAAATTAGTAAACTAGTACTCAACTCATTCAATCCTTGAGGACGATATTTTGTTACTACAATACGATTGGTACACTTGCCAAATGTGCATCAAAGAGAAAGTAAAGGAGAAGTCACACAAACATTTTATTTAAAGAAGAACACGTTTAAAGATGCATGAAAGGAAAGATGGTAGGTAATCCTTGATCCAAGGGTGGAAGAAGGAGTGTAAAAGAAAGAAGAGGGAAAAGCGTAAAAGAAGAAAGAAAGAAACATTCAGATATGTGACTGGGAGCGGGGATGAGATCACGCTTTGAGATGACCTCAACTTTGAAGGGTAATTCAAAGATGCATTTGTCT
Source organism: Vigna radiata var. radiata (assembly GCF_000741045.1). Lineage (NCBI taxonomy): Eukaryota > Viridiplantae > Streptophyta > Magnoliopsida > Fabales > Fabaceae > Vigna > Vigna radiata. The sequence continues at coordinate 5,003,719 of NC_028355.1, forward strand.
TTTAGAAGAAACAATCTCACTTTACAAGGGTTCTCTAATGAAGACTTAAGAGGAGATCTTGATCGTAGAAAAAACACAACAAGTTACATTTTTACGTTGGGTGGTACAACAATCAGTTGAAAGTCAAAACTTCAAGGAAGAGTCTCTCTCTCAACCACTGAAGCTGAGTATGTAGCTATCTCAGAAGCAACAAAGGAAATGATATGGTTGAAAAACCTTCTAAAAGAATTAGAAAAAGATCAAGATGACCCTTCATTATTTAGTGACAGTCAAAGTGCTATATATCTTGCTAAAAATCCAGTTCTTCATTCTAAATGTAAACACAATTAATTGAAGTATCATTTTATCATAAACTTGATAAATGATGGAGACCTGTCTTTTTAAAAAATTTCAGGTGCAGACAATCCACCTGATATGTTGACCAAGGTTGTCACAACAAATAAGTTGAGGCTTTGTATTGCCTCAATTGACCTTCAAGAGTAATTGATGATGAAGGCAACTACATTAGGGCATAATGTAAATCAAGTTCCAAGTGAGAGATTGTTAGTATTATGTAGCTTAATTTAGTCTAACATCGCCTAATACTATGAGATGTTGTTCTCTATTTTAACTATATAAGAAAACCCTCTCTAAAGCTTGAAAGAAACACCAAACTTCCTAGTATAGTGGTGGACTTAGGCATTTATTCGTCGAACCACGTTAAATTCTTATGTTGTTTATTTATCTTCTTTTTTTTTATTGTTTTGTTCCTAACAATGATTAGGCTAATGTTAGTTAACAACTCATTTTGAAACCTATAAATAAAAAATTTGTTAACTACATTTATTGCGAATTTGAGATTGTACTGTGTTAACAGATTGGACATACATAACCAAAGAGTTGACAAAACATTAGAAGATTGACTTAGAAGTGTGAAGGAGTGTTAATTGGGATTCTCGACCGCACACCCAAAACACTAACTATTATTTTCTTCTCGTACCGAACAAAGCTTAAGACAATTTTAATATGACCAAAGGGAAATTGGTTTGGGTGGAAATAAATCAAACACATCAGTATTAGCGTGATTACAAAAGAAAACAAGAATCAAATAGATGAAGGGTTCAGGAAAGCTTTAGGCCTTTAGGTAAGGTCTAGTCAATATTTTAGTACCCAAGGCAACAAATGAATAGGTTGTTGAATGTTATGACTGAGATCCGCAAGAAAGTATTGTATTCGACCCTTAATCTATAAAAGTAATTAAGGATATCATATTTTAAATCTTGTTATTGTTATGCTGTTCGTTATTGAATATTTGGTATTATGTCTCTCTAATTGATACGCCCGTTTTTGATTTAGAATATTGATATAAGTTAGTTTGTACGGTTAAGTGTGTAGTAAAGCACTGATTTTAAGTTGGCCTAATTTTTATCTGATGGATTAATTCGTTGATAAAATACATCTTTGAATCATTAACAAATTCAGTATTTGTCGGTAATTATCTAGGACTACATTCGTTGATAAGATATGCTTTTTCAATTATATTGATCTAACATCTTCTAAGTTCTACCATTGTTTTCATATTTTTTTTTTCAATTCAACTTATTATTGTAGAAACAGATCAATATATTTATGTTGTAAAATTCTTCCATTAACATCATATTATTATCAAATTATAAAATACCATATTTCAATAATTAAATTAAAATAATAAGCATATCACTTAATTTAAAAAATTGATAATAAATACTCAGTTAAAACATTTATTTATTTTTAAATACTTAATACATCATAAAAGTTTGACAAGGATCTAAAATTTATCATACACTTAACTTAATTATTAATTATGTTGTGTGCCGTATTGTGCCAGTTTCATAACTAGTTTTTGTCGTAAGGTAATAATTTCTATTAATTTGCTTAAAAAGTGACTCCTTCTAAGAGTTCCCAAACAAGTAAAAACTCAAATAATTATTAGTTTTATTATATAGTCCAACTAGAGTGGTCAAATTAAATCCCATCCTTCCTTTAAGGCACATATTAATAGATTATATATATATATATATATATATATATATATATATATATATATATATATATATATATATATATATATATATAATCCATTAATATGTGTCTTAAACACGAGAAGTGACATGAACATTTTATTTAAAAAAGAAAAAATTAGAAGATGGAAGAAATAGGAAAGATGATAAGTAATCCTTGATCTAAGGGTGGATGAAAGAATCTAAAAGAAGAAAGAAAGAAACATTGGAATATATGGCTCAAGCGTTGGTGAGTCCACATGCATAAACAATTAGGTCTGTGAATAGTTTGAGGAACTCGTCAATAATTAGTATGGCTGAAGCTGGAAAATGTTTGTAGGCATTGTAAAGGCAATTAGCAGTTTGGTGAGGACTCAACCCCTGAAAGAGGGAGCAGCAAGAAGAAGTGTTCACCCCATCATTCAGCCCGCGACACCATTGATCTATAGACCCAACCAACCCAGTTGTATTTATAGGACATTCATAATCATCATCATTTTCAGACCTCACCATTGAGACCGATACCAGACTCAGAGAGAGGAACACTGCCAAAACATATTTCATCAAACCCATTCTCACAACACTACTTCCTTTCTTTTCTTTTTTATTGCCAATGATTTACAACTCAACACCAATGCCCTATTTATAGCCGACTAACTTCTGCTTTTCGGGGTTCATCATCTATTTTCACTTAACCAAACTAAAACTAGTTAACCATTTCCCTTAATTATAAAAAATAATACTTCTTTTCATTTTTTTTAACTTAACAAACAAGTTCATTCAATAGTAGTCCTTTTATTTTACTCTACTATCACATTTTTTTTTCCATTTCATCTAATTATTGTAGAAACATATCAATATTTTTATGTTGTAAAAGTCTTCTATTGCCATAATATTATTATTATAAAATTATAAAATGCCATATTATAATAATTAAATAAAATAATAATCATATTACTTAATTTAAAAGATAAATAATAAATATTCAATTAAAATATCTTTAAAAAATACTCAATGTATTATAAAAATTTAACTAGATGGGTCTCAATTTTATTATAAACTTAACTTAATTATAATTTATGTTGTGTGTCGTGTTCTGACCGCCACTTTCATAACGAGTTTTTCGTAAGGTAATAATTCCTATTAATTTACTACAAAATGACTCCATCTCATGTATTACAGCTCCAAAACAAGTAAAAGCTCCAATATATAAACCCACTTCTGTACGATAGATTAATGGATTATATATATATATATATATATATATATATATATATATATATATATATATATATATATATATATATATATATATATATNATATATATATATATATATATATATATATATATATATTTAAAGACTAAATTAGACCAAATTTAAAATAAAATGTATAAAATCATTGTTCAATCGTATCAGAGCAATTTTTACAAATGTTTCCTATCATTAGTATGCATTTACTAACAAAAATGATTTTGACGTTTATTATTGTTTACTTTTGACATCAGAGAAAATTTCGATATCATATTTAGAGATGTGAAATTAAGGTTGGAGTATAGGTATATATATGTATATGTGTGATTGGGCTAAATCACTCCAAATTTAAAATAAATATTTATATTTAAAAAATAAAAACGTAATTCAGGATTGAATAACATTTCTTTATAATTAGTGAACTAATAGAAACGCTTTTATTTTATACTGTGAAGTCAAATTAGATATCATTATAATTTTTTGACATGTTTTCTTCTAACACCCCCAAAGTCTTTGATTTTAATAGTTCATAACGTGGTGTTTTTATGCAAATAATGAAAAGTGAAATTTCAACAAAATACGTTGGTAGCTTAAAATAAAATAGCTGTAAAAACATGTCTATATATCAAAGTTGAATGTAAAATTATAAAAGTTTATACTAAAAACCCGCGTATGCAAAGATTTACTGAATATTTAAAAAAAAATTGAAAATGACAATACAAAAGTGATATTCTTGTTCATTAGAATTCAGTATTTATTTGTACTACTTACTTTTTCTTTGTAATCTAACCTTTTCATTATTACGTATTGAATGTTCCATGTTGACTTTATGTTTCTTTGTATAGGTTTGGTGTAACTCTTTATCATTTAACTTTTATTTATGGGGTTGAATATTTTATCTAGATTCCATTATGCATGGGTACTTGCTATCTCAAATATTAATTAGATTATTTTCTCATAAAACATAAAGGTTATAATTAAAAAATATAATATTAAAATGATAATACTTTTGAATATTAAACTTTAAGAAGTAAATTGTAATTAATAAATTTTAAAATATATAAATAGTAATTGTATAAATGTCAAGTATATAAAAGAGAATAAACAATTTCACATAATTGAAAATACTACATTGTATATGAAAAATATTACATTGAGTTTTTACAAAAACAATCTATCTATTCATGATAAAATTTAGGACATGATATACTTATAAATCATAGTGTTAAATTTGTTTTAATATTCCTTTCAAAATCTATTTATGAAGATAAGAAATTTGTGTACACTTCGCATCATCTCATGCATTTAGATATTTAATTCTTCCATACATGGAATAATAAAATATATTTTTATCTAAAAGTATTATATTTAATTACTTATATATATATATATATATATATATATATATATATATATATATATATATATTAAATGTTAATTATATACTAAACACTACAAAAATAATGTATTTTAACAGGGGTTAATTTTCGGCGGTTCCTAAAGGAAATACTACATTTTGATCCATTCGAATGGTTAATAAGGTATGCCTATATATTTCATTTTAATTATAACTTTTGTATTTAATTCAGATTTGGTTAGAATCTTTGACTAAGTAATAACTTTGAGCATCCAAAATTTTTCTAGAATTACCTCACAATTCGGTAGTAGACAAAGGAGGCTTAAAAACAAATATTGAATAATAAAGAAGTCGTGGTGGAGAAAGTAACTTTGCATATTACCTTCGATTTCGCAATAACATTAACTTTATACTTAGTCTTTTAATTAAATTTTAGAATGTTTAGTTTGATTTCGAAAATCCAACACAGTTTCTAAAGTTCAATATTGGCTTAAATGTTGACATATTTGATTTATGGTAACTTTTTCTATAGCTTTTTGATTGAATTGATTTTTTTTTCATTGTATTTTTGAGTTAATTATCTTTAATTTGAATGCAAGAACTTAAATTTCGGACTTCTTATGTAGTTGTAGTTTCATTTTGAAAATCCCACACTATTTGTAGAGTTCAATTCAGGTTTAAATGCTGACAAATTTGAGCTCTGTTGTTTCTTTGTTTAATAACTTTGCTATAGTTATCTAATTTAGCTGATTTTTTTACATTACATTTTTTATTCAATTATTTTTAATTTGAATGCAAGAACTTGAATTTTGGACTTTTTTTATGGTTGCAGTTTGATTTTGAAAATTTTACACAGTTTGTAGAGTTCAATTCTGGTTTAAATGTTGATAGATTTGACCTATGTTACTTGTTTGGTCTTTAACTTTCTCTATAGTTATCCAATTTAATTGATTTTTTTCATTGTATTCTTGCTTCAATTATCTTTAATTTGAATGCAAGAACTTAAATTTTGGACTTCTTCTATGGTTTCAATTTGATTTGAAAAATCCCTTACAGTTTGTAGAGTTCAATTCTAGTTTAAATGTTGACTGATTTAACCTTTGTTGCTTATTTGGTCTTTAACTTTCTCTATAGTTATGTGATTGAGTTTATTTCTTTTGCATTGAATTTTTATTCAATTATCTTTAATTTGAATGCAATAACTTAAATTTAAAAAAATGATAAGATTCCCACCCAAAAATTTCGTCCAACTTTATCTCTTATCTCCTTTTTCTTCAAAACCCACGAATGTTCCTCTCTTTATCTCCATTTCTCACAATCACAACACCACATTGGCACAACCCCAACGCTTCCAACCATGGCAACACCTCAAACCATGGCAACACCTCCAACCATGGCAACACCTTCAATCATGGCACAACCCACAACACCTTCAATCATGGCTCAACGCGCAACACCTCATTTGATCTCCTCTCACGGCTACAACCCTCATGCTTCCATGGCTTCTTACTTTTGCTCAAACGCATCGCTACTTGACTAGAAGTTATGTCACCACCGCCAAGCACCATGATATCTCCACTCCGATCACGAACACGAAAATTACTTTCGGTAGATCAAGGAATCTTGATCTGTTCCACCTGTAATAGTTGTAGAATTGCTGGTGTGTGTGGTCATGTGTTGGCGAGTTCTGTGTATGGTTAAGTGTTAGTGTGTTCTCAACTGATAGTTGATTGGGAAGAGGATGTAGTGTTGGGTTGAGAAGAAGTTGGAAGTGTGCAATCTTGATGGAGAAATAAGACAGCGGTAGGCGTAGGCAGATCTGATTTTTTTTTGTCTAGAAAAAAGCATAAATAAAAAGAACTAAAACCCTAAAACAAAGAAGAAGAAGGAGATATGAGGAAGAAGACCAGATGCGATATTTACTGACAGAATTTATTGATGAATATTTTTTTGCATTTACCGAAAAGATAATTACCGATGGATATAACATTCCATTGGTAAATATTATTGACTTTGTTATTACCAACGAATTTTGATTCATTAATATCGAAAAAAGTTATTATTGACAAAATTTTACATTTCTGATAGATTTTGGTCATCGATAATACTATTTTTCTTGTAAATATGGATTGAAGGAAGGAGATAATCTGGTATTTGAGGGCCACACCAACGCAGGTGATATTGTTGAAGTTTATATTAATGGTTGTTGTTGTCGTCATGTTGTTAAGGCAATTTCTATGTGAACCAAAGACTTGGTTATCAGTTTATGCTAATGTATTTAAACAATTTATTATTCATAGATGTCATTTTATAAGTTTAACATGTTACTTTCGTAGTTTAAAATATTCGTTACGATGTTAATGCACTCCTAAGATGAAAAATGCTGGAATTTTAACACCACATAACAAACCAAATATGTCAAAGTTACGTCTTAACTTTTGTAGAGGAAGGTCCACACATTTACACACAATTTTTTTATACTTAAAATATTCATTACTATGTTAAGGCATCCATAAAGTGAACAATAATGGAATTTCATGACCACATATCCTACACCAAAAAATGACAAGATTACAATAAAAACCAACAAAATTAGACAAGAACTAGAGTTCAACAAAATTAGACAAGATTACAATAAAAACCAAAAAATAAGTAATAATATTTAATTTAAAATTACATTAAAAATGCCATAATTTTTTATTTTATTTTCTCAAAATAATTAAAATTTAAACTCAATATTTTGAATTAGTTATTTTATATTAATTTTCCATAATATTTTTATCGACTAAAAAGAAAAATATATGAAACAAAATACAAAATTTGTCTAATACTCTTAAGCTAGGTTATTCTCCTTTTCTCTCATTTGTGTATAATGATGAGTGAAAATTTATATCCTCTTTTAATCTTCAAACTTATTTTTTGTATTGAGTTTTGTACTTTAAAATTTTATTTTAATTAAGATTTATTTTAAATGACTAATTTATTTTGAGATTTAAAAATAATATTTGAGTAGCATAAATATTTTTCATTTAATTATATTAAAAAACATAAATATAATTTTCCAAATCATTTGGTACACTCTTTTTATACATTATGAATATATTTTCTGCAGATGTTGTATAAGGCAAAAATTGGAATTTTCTTTATCCTAAGACTTGATCTCTAACATCTTCTGAGTCTCATGTCTTATGTTTTGTTGCAAGGAAAACACTATTCTACCATTCTTTCAATACAATTCTCCATAAATGTATACACAAAGTTCTATATATGTTAGTTAAACTCCGCGTGAGTTCTATATCTATCCTTAGTAATCCAAAAATCTCCTACACAATTTTTTCTGAATCTCCATTATGTCATATTTATAAATATCTTTCAATGATTCTTATTATAAATTTTTGTGGCAATTTTGTACTGAGACTTTTATGCAAATGTTTGTACATAAGAATTTTGGACGTCTTGCTGTTTGGAAAAAGTTAGAATAAATTGAATAAAAAAGTATAATTGGTTTAGTGATTGATATTGTAATTTGAAGACGTGATAGTAGAAAGTATAAGAAGAAGAAGAAAGCAGAAACTTATATATTTGATCACAAATATATATTATATAAGGACATCATAAAAGAAATAAATGAAAAGCCACATAAACATTTTATTTAAACTAAAAAAAAAAGGTTGAAGATGGAAGGAAGGAAATATGGTAGGTAGTGTAAAAGAAAAGAAGAAAGAAAGATAGGGATATGTGACTGGCAGCGGGGATGAGATCAGGGTTTGACGATTTCACAGACACTAAGAATGGTGTTTGTGGCACCAATAGGAGGAAAGGACGGGGGGAGGTTAATGGCGCCATTGAAGAAGGCATCGTAAAGGCAATTAGCAGCTTGGGAAGGATTCTCCAACGGCCGAAGGATGGAGCAACAGGAAGAAGAGGGGCTTGGGGCTGTTGAACCACCCACTGTAACATCATCCAAACCCAACAAACTTTGACATGTATTCAACTGATTCAACGCACCTCTTTCTAGAACACATCCAGACCTCTGAGACCTCACCATTGATACTGATATCACACTCAGAGAGAGCAGAACTACGCCAATATACTGTCTCCAACCCATTTCACACACCTAATAATTATCACAACACTACTTCCTTTCTTTTCTTTTTTACTGCCCTATTTATAGCCCACACTAACTTCTGATTTTCCTCTTCATCATTAAAATAAAAAAATTAATATTATTATAAAATTATAAAATCCCATATTACAATAATTAAATTCAATAATAATCATATCTTTTATTTTCAAAAATAAATGTTCAATTAAAATATTTTTTCTTAAATACTTAATACACCGTAAAAATTTTCCAATTTATCATGAGCTTAACTTAATTATTAATTATGTTGTCTGCCGTGTTCTCAGTGCCACTTTCATAACCAGTTTTTCCTAAGGTAATAATTCTCATTAATTTGCTTAAAAGGTCACTCCTTCAATGATTATTCGTTTTATTGTATACCCCAACTAGTGTGGTAAAATTAGACCTATAACAACAATAATAATTAATATCTATATATTTATTTGTTATAAAAAATAAAATGTATTTTTATTTATTACTATTATTGTTTTTAAATTATTGAATAATTTTTAAGTAAATATTTTTAACATATTTAAAAATCATTATATTATTATTTAACATTGAAAACAATCTATTAAAACTACTTTTTATTTATTGCATCACTTAAATCATTGGCACACTTTCATCCTCAAATTTTTTTTCTAAGAAACAATTTTACTTCTAAGTTCACTTAAATTTATTCATTCATTTTTTCTTAAATTCATCATATGAAACCTTAAACGAGAAATGAAAAGCAGAAGATCAAGTGACGTGAGAGATGAAAGAGTACAAGAAATTTTTTTTAATACCAACCAATTATTTTTAAAATGAATTAATTGTAAAAGTACTATTTAAGAAAATATCACTTCTCTATTTATCCAAGAGTTGACACATATGTCGTGTAATATAAGGTTGTTAGGCCTCTTAATATACAATAGATATTTTTAATACCAACCAATTATTTCTAAAATGAATTAATTGTAAAAGTACTATTTAAGAAAATATCACTTCTCTAACACTTATATTGTGTAATATATTTATATAAGGGTGTTGGGCAACTTAACATTTTTTTTTAAATAACTAAAAAGAGTATTTTTAGTCTAATATAATGTTACTTATCCTAACGTGTATACCTATTTAATGGCTCTCTTTATAAAATTTATTTGACAACGAGATTTTACATCATTATTTAATCGTAATTATTTTTGTATAATAAATTTGTGAAATTTTATATAACTTCTCCAAAAGTCATATACTAACTATTATTTTGTGTAATAAATTTGTGAAATTTTATAAGAAAACATTAAAAAATTATATTGTGTGGCGTAGCGAGTTTCATAATATACATTGAAACCAATCATTAATTTGCTTTTAAAATGTGATTCCTTCTGCACATAAAAACATAACTAAAGCATTGTAATTGTTTTTGGATTTTGGATGTAATTGTTTCTTCTTCTACCACTCCGTGAGATATGAACAACCAGCCCTTAGTCTACAATCAAAAGTGAAAATCAAAATGTACTAGATTATGATGAATATGTATATTATTAGGACTTGTATGATACTTATCATATGAAAGATTAGTTTAGTTTGGATATTAATGTCAAAGGTTATATTTGCTTAAGTTAATTGAGTTTGGTATTGTTTGACTCTATATTTAAATATATTAGTACATTAGAGGTATATGTTTACATTTGATGTGATTTAAACTTAAAACGTTCGTTATTGAATATTTGGTATTATGTCTCTCTAATTGATACACCCATTTGTGATTTAAAATGTTTATACAAGTTCGTTTGTACGGTTAAGTGTGTAGTAAAGCTGTACATATAATTGATTTTAAAACTGGTATAATTTTTATCCGTAACTAGTTTTCCCAGTTTCATAACTAGTTTTTGTCCGTAAGGTAATAATTCCTATTAAAGCTCCTAAACAAGTAAAAACTCTAATAATTATTCGTTTTATTGTATAGTCCCACTAGAGTGGTCAAATTAGATCCCACCCTTAAGGCACAGATTAATATATATATATAATTACTCCAAATTTAAAAACATAATTCAACAAGTATATCATTATGCCTTACTACTATAAATAACTTTTGAGGTCTATTATTTTTTATTTTTGACATCAGATAGAAACTCTAACATCATATTTGAAAAAATTAAATTAATATGGAAGTAGAAAACAGACAATAAAAAATGTTAGACGTCTCTTACTCACGCTTACCACATTATCTTTCTCCAATCATTTCTAATTACAGCTTGAATGATTATTTTTATCCAAGACATGATTTCACTAGTACAAAAATAACATATAATGTTAAATATTTTTGGCCTTTCACGTCGAATTTGAGAACGACTTCATATAAAGAGACATTAAATTGACGTCGAATTTAAAAAATTCGAAGTTGAATTTTCTCAATATACGAAGTTAATTTAACTTTGAATTTTGTCAATATACGACGTTAATAAATTTTTTTATATTTTTTTAATTAATTGTGATACTTTTATCTAGCTCTACGAGACCTGAAACATAGAAAAAATAACAATTTTCAATTTTTGGTATTTTATAAAGCATGAACTATGAACAATAATATATGATCAATCAAAGAACAATAACAAACAACAAATAAGTTCAATCAAACAACAAACAAACAAGTTCAATCAAACAATAACAACAAACAAGTTCAACAAAACAACAACAAACAAGTTCAATAAAAAAAATAACAAACAAGTTATCAACACGAAAACGAAAACTAACCTGGGTTTATGGAAATAAAGTGTTGCCACTAGTGAGAGAGAAAGCCAAATGCGCCTAAGGACAAGAACACGAAAATAATCGCTGAAAACAAACGAAAAGCATACCTAAAGTAGTTAATTAACATGCATTTGTATCAAATGAAAGAAAGATTACTTGTGATGGTCGCCAAACTTCGTTCGAAAAAAGTTTGAGCAGAGAAAAGGATCTTGCACGCTAAGATAAAGTGAATGAATTTTCAATCTCCCGCTCAAATTTTTTTTTGAATTCAATAATCTTTTAACATCTAACACTGGGGCATTCGATGTTTTATATTCTTTTACGTCGAATTACAATTCTAAACGACGTTTAATAATTGCATTTATTTACAAAAATATCACCGGTCATGTTTAACATTGGTTATTGAATGGTTCGACGTTAAACGCGTGACATTATATGCTGTTTTTGCACTAGTTTGTAATAGTCATATTCTCATGAATATTTCGGCTTATTGCATTAAACATGACAAAGAAAAAAAATCATATATCAATAACATAAATTAACCTGCGAAAATTAATAACTTTAAAATGAATGAGTTCTAACATTTAGATATAAATACTTTTATTTGTTAACTCACAATTCTAATTAAATTAGAAACATTGAAAATATAGGTTAGTATTAATATATCTAAGTATATGATATGAAAAATAGTAACACTTATGTTTCTAACACGAATTTTTTTTTCGTTTTAATCTTTGCAATCATCACATTTTATAATCATTACAATTTTGATCTCTCGTTTCAACATAAATCAAAGATAAAAATGTTTGCCAACAATACTAATTTGATTGATGAAATAGACCCAATTAATTAAAAAGATACAACCCAATACTACAATTGTTTTTATTGATATTTTATTAAATAAGTTAATTAGTGTAATAATTAAATATGTTTAGTTTCAAGATGTCAGTCTGACTACTGGACCCATTTGGTCTGATACTCAATTGTTAGAGGTGAACTTTAGTAATCTTCCAATAATTCTTACTAATTTTTGTGATAATTTTGTACTAAGAGTTTTATTTAAATATTTGGACATAAGCATTTTTGACGAAGGTAAATTATTTAATCTAGATTTGGTGTTTGGAAAAAGTTAGAATAAATTGAATAAAAAAATGTAATTGGTTTGGTGATTGATATTGTAATTTCAAGACGTAATAGTAGAAAGTAAAAGAAGAAGAAGAAAGCAAAAACTTATATATTTGATCACATATATGTATTATATAAGGAGATCATAAGTCACATAAACCATTTTATTTAAACAAGAACAAATTGGAAGATGGAAGAAAGGAAAGATGGTAGGTAGTCCTTCATCCAATAAAGGTGGAAGAAGGAGTGTAAAAGAAAAGAAGAAAGAAAGAAACATAGGAAGGAATATGTGACTGACAGCGGAAATGAGATCAAGCCTAGGTGAGTCCACAGGCAATAAGAGTCTTGCGTATCAATACATTGTAAAATCCATATCGATTGCCATATGGGAAAATTCTGTAACGGAAGTTTTCCTCGTTACGTATTATGTCACTGGTAAAGCAATCAATAGCTTGGAAAAGTGTCAACCCACGAAGGCGGGAGCAGCAAGGAAAAGAGTTTTCCCCATTGTAAAAATCGCGACAATTTCCATACAACCCGCTTGCATTTATAGGACATTTATAATCATCATCATTTTCAGACCTCACCATTGAGACCGATACCAGACTGAGAGAGAGGAAGACTGCCAAAACATATTTCATCCAACCCATTCTCACAACACTACTTCCTTTCTTTTCTTTTTTATTCTCAATCATTAACAACTCAACGCCAATGCCCTATTTATACCCCACTATCTTCTGCTTTTCGGGGTTAACCATTTTCCTTAATTATAAAAAATAATACTTCTTTTCATATTTTTTTAACTTAACAAACAAATTCATTCAATAGTACTCCTTTTATCACATTTTTTTTTCTATTTCATCTAATTATGGTAGAAACAGATCAATATATTTATGTTCTAAAATTCTTCTACTAACATCATATTATTATAATATTATAAAATACTAGATTACAATAATTAAATTAAATAATAATCCTATCATTTAATTTCAAAAATAAATATTCAATTAAAATATTTTTTCTCAAATACTTAATACACCATAAAAATTTAACTAAAAGGTTCTCAAATTAATTATTAATTATCTTGTGTTCCGTGTTCTCACTGCCAGTTTCATAACGACTTTCTCGTAAGGTAATAATTCCTATTAATTTGCTTTAAAAGAGACTACTTCTACTAATGTTGTATTAAAGCTCCTAAACAAGTAAAACCTTCAATATATATTAATTTTATTGTATAGCCAACTAGTGTGTGGTAAAATTAGACCCCATCCCTTTAAGGCATATATATTAATGGATTTTATATATATAATTGGACTAAATTACCCTAAACTTAAAATAAAATATGCATAAACATAATTCAACCATATGGGAGCATTCTCTGTAAATCCATTTCCTATCATTATTATGCAGTTTATTATCATAAATATGACTTTCAACTTTTATTATTTTTTATTTTTGACAACAGAAGAAACAATGATATTATATTCGGAAATGTGTCAACTTCGCTCATATGTTAAGATTTGTAGCGATTTTAAGTAAAACATCATGTTTATCCTCATTGTTTTTGTAAAATACCATCTCAAAAATAACACGTACAAATGAAGGGATTCGATTCCAAAGTTTGGACAATCGATTCCCCGTTCGTGCATATTCGGTTTCCTTCCACTGTATTTGATTCTTTCGCTTGTATCCGCTTCTGCGCCGCAAGTTTGTGTCTATTCGCAGAGACTATGACAGTGAAGTCATGGAAGGATGGTAATAGTAAGGGGAAGGTGGGAATGGAGGCGGTGGATTTTTTTATGTAATTGTTTCTTCTTCTATCATGAGAGTGGTTGAATTCAGAATTAGAAACAATGAGATGATGAATAATATTTACTTTTAAATGTCACATATTATATAAAATATATAATATTAAAAAAGTTTATGCAAAAATAAATTTGTAAGAATAGTTCCAAAAGATTCCGTGGATAAATAATTTCTTTATAATATGAGTAATAATTATTTTGATTACAATTTGTTTATAATATGAAAAATAATTTGTTTATTATATTTTAAAAATAATTATTTTAATTTACTAAATTACAATTTTTTAATATTTTTAAAATTAATTTTAATTTTTTTTCTATTTATAAATATTTTTACCATTAAATATAACATTAACAATTATCACTTTATATTACTTTTATAACTACGGGTATTTTGGTCATCTTCAATTTCTATTAATTAAACAATTTTTTTATCTGTCGGTCAAATCTTACACTAATTTTCACGTACTTTACTTCCAAATTCACTCTTATTCACCTCCAAATCCACTCAAAAAATACTATCAATTCATCTTTAAATCCCCTCAAATTCATTCACACATTCTCTCCTAAATCATCTTCTAAAGTAAACACAACCTTAGAGACAGTTACCACAACACGTTAACATTCAATTAACGTCATTTAAAACTGAAATTTGACAAAATTTAACATTTTTAATACATTAAAAAATGTTACGTGTTGCTTTTTCTTTTGACTAATTTTGTTTACATTTAAGTTTATCCTAACCTTAAAAGCATTAAAATATTTTAGCACAACTCAAAAAAATTTACCATCACATATTATATATCAAAACTAAAATTATTAACAGAAAATATAACTACTAAACACTAAAATTATGAAAATTAAAACTACTAAAAAAAACTAAAATTTCCATAGTTAAAATGCTATCCTAAATATTTTCACACAAAAACCTAATGTTATTTGGTTGTCGTGTTCTGACAGTCAAATTTATCATAATCTTAACTTAATTATTAATTATGTTAAGTGTCGTGTTATGACAGCCAATTTCATAATGAGTCTTTCGCAAGATAATAATTCCTATTAATTTGCTTAAAAAGAGACCCTTTGCAATGTTGTAGTAATAGAGTTCGTATAGAAGTAAAAGCTCCAATAATTATTTGTTTTATCGTATGGAAAAAGTTGTTTTAATAATTTTTTTTTATAATTTTTTGACAAAACTTGTAATTGATCTGTTTAAATTATGGGTGTTGCTTTCTATACCTTTCCAAATAAAACCTGTACCTCCTCACTATTTTAATTTATTTCAAAAATATTATACACCTTCTCGTATAGGACATTTATCATCATCACCTTGAGACCTCACCATTGAGACTGATATGAGACTGAGGGAGAGGAAGACTGTCAAAACATATTTCATCCAACCCATTCTCACAACACTACTTCCTTTCTTTTCTTCCTTATTCTTAATCATTAACAACTCAACACCAAACCCTATTTATATAGCCCACAAACTTCTGCTTTTCCTCTTCGTCATTTATTTATGCTGTAAAATTCTTCAATTAACTTTATTTGAAAGTCTCACGCCTCTGCCTCTTATCAATTAAGTTAATGTTTATCACAACACATTTACGCCTAATTAACTTCATTTCAAAGAAAATACTCAGCATTTGTTAATGCACTAACCGTTAAAATTTGTTATTTTTTTGTTTTACTTTTGATTATATTTACAGTTTACTTTTATCAGAACTAGAAAATATTTCACTACAACTCAAAAAATTAACCATTACAAATTAAATATAAAAAATAAAGTTATAAACACAAAATTTAATTATTAACTTTAAAACTATCAAAAATAAAACTATTAAAACAAAACTAGATCTTTCATAATTCAAATTTTGTCCTAGACAATTTTCAAGCAAAGTCCTAATGTTATTGTGGATCCCAATTATCTGAGTTATAAAATTTTGTAGTAAAAATATAAAAACATAATTCAAGATGAAATAGCCTTTATGCATAGATAAAAATGATTGATAATTTAATTTAACTGAAATATTTTGGTTTTACAGTAGATAACACGAGTTTTTACAAAAAAAATCTATCTATTAATGATAAAACTAAAGAACTGATATACTTATAAATCATATTTTAATTAATTTTAATAATCATTTCAAAATCTATTTATGAAGATAAGAAATTTGTGCACACTTCACATCATCTCATGATTTAGATATTCGATCCCTCCATATATTGTTTCTATATATGAAATAATAAAATATATTTTTAACTAAAATTTATATTTAAGTTTATATTTTCATATTTAACTTTAAAATTGTATCACTAATACAAAAAAGTCTTTGACATCTGTTTTATATATATATATATATATATATATATATATATATATATATATATATATATATATATATATATATATATATACACTGTAAAATTCTTCAATTAACATCATATTATTATCAAATTATAAAATACCATATTTCAATAATTAAATTAAAATAATAAGCATATCACTTAATTTAAAAAATAAATAATAAATACTCAATTAAAACATTTATTTATTTTAAATACTTAATACATGATAAAAGTTTGACTAAAAGGATCTAAAATTTATCATAAACTTAACTTAATTATTAATCATGTTGTGTGCCGTGTTGTGCCAGTTTCATAACGTAATAATTCCTATTAATTCGATTAAAAAGTGACTCCTTCTAAAAGTGAATTAGAGTTCCTAAACAAGTAAAAACTCCAATAATAGTCCTTTTATTGTATGGTCCAACTAGAGTGTCAAATTAGATCCCACCCCTTTAAGGCACAGATTAATGGATTATATATATATATATATATATATATATATATATATATATATATATATATATATATATATATATATATATAACAAATATATCATTGTGCCTTTAATACAAAAATAACTTTTGAGATCTATTATTTTTTACTTTTGACATAAGAACAAACTCCACCATCATATTCGAAAACATTAAATTAATATGGGAGTTGAAAACATACATTAAAAAACGTCGATCATTTAATAGTCTAACATCTTTTAATGACGGTTACCACAATACACCAACATCCATTTGACATCATTCCAAATTAAAATTAAACATTTGATATTTATCAGTGTACTAACAGACATTAAATATATATATTTTTTGTAATTTTGATTATATTTACGATTTACCCTATCCTAAAAAGTAGGAGATATTTCAACATAATTTAGAAAATTTATCATCATTGATTATATATCAAAACTAAAACAGTTAACACAAAATGCAACTATTAATAATAAAGTTATCAAAACTAAAACTATTAAGATAAAACTAAAATTTTCATAATCAAAATCTTGTCCTAAAAAATTTCAAATAAAGTCAAAATATTATTGTGGATCCTAATTCCATCATTTCAGTTAATACATTGTTCATTCCTCTCTTATTTTCTTCATTGTGTCCTTCATTGTAGGTGTAGGTGATGGATTTTTAAAGTGCTGAAAAAATAATACAACTTCATAATATATAAATATTATTATTTAAAGTTTGATTTGATTTCTAATATGTAAAAACTATATACAGACACACTTTGGATATAAATACTTGTATTTGTTATGCTCTAGGTTAATCCATAACTCTAATTAAATTAGAAACATTGGTTACTATTAATAAAACTAAGTATATGATATGAAAAATAGTAACACTTATGTATGTAACATTAATTTTTTTTTTCTTTTTAATCTTTGGAAAGAAGCATGGGAATAAGCACCTCCACCCCATTTTGTAATCATAAAAATTTTGATCTCTCATTTCAACATAAATCAAAGATAAAAATGTTTGCAAACAATAATAATTTGAGAGATAAAATAGACTGAATTAATTACAAAGATACAACTTAATACGAACCGGTTATTGGTAGTACACAAACGAAGTCCATAGTAGCATACAATTCTACCATGTTACCTACAATTATTTTTATTGATATTTTACTAAATAAGTTAATTAGTGTAATAATTAAATATATTTAGTTTCAAGATGTCAGTCTGACTACAAGACCTATTTGGTCTGATACTCAATTGTTAGAGGTCAACTTTAGTAATCTTTCAATAATTCCTACAAATTTTTGTGACAATTTTGTACTAAGACTTTTATGCAAATGTTTGTACATAAGAATTCTGGACGTAGTTGAATTGTTTAATCTAGATTTGCTGTTTGGAAAAAGTTAGAATAAATAGAATAAAAAAGTGTAATTGGTTTGGTGATTGATATTGTAACTGAAAAGATGTGATAGTAGAAAGTAAAAGAAGAAGAAGAAAGCAGAAACTTATATATTTGATCACATATATATATTATATAAGGATATCATCATAAAAGAAATCACATAAACATTTTATTTAAAGTAAGAAAAGGTAGGAAGATGGAAGAAAGAAAAGATGGTAGGTAGTCCTTCATCCAATAAGGATGGAAGAAGGACTGTAAAACAAAAGAAGAAAAAAAGAAACCTAGGAATATGTGACTGGCAGCGGGAATGAGATCAAGCCTTAATTGGTGTGAGTCCGCAGACAAAAACAATTCTGCCTGTAAATATTTCGATTTGCTGTGCGAAGAAGTAGGCGTAGGTCTCCTTAAGGCAAAGAGCAATTTGGTTACGACTCAAACCCTCAAAGCGGGAGCAGCAAGAATCCTTCTTCACCTGACTATTCAGAGTTAAATAACACTCTCCAAGCAAGTTAAATTCTTTATCTATAGGACATTGATTAACATTTTGAGACTGATTCCAGACTCAGAGATCACAGAGAAAGGAGAACTACGCCAATATATTGCATCCAACCCATTTCACACACCTAATAATTATCACAACACTACTTCCTTACTTTTCCTTTTTATTCCCAATTATTAACATGATTAATAATGAGCATATGACGTTGGAAAAATATAAATTTTCACGTTTAAATTGAACGTCTATTTATAAAAATGTCCTACATCAATTTTAACGTTGACTTTTTCCTATTTTAATGTTAAGGTCAAAATTTTTTTGTACTAATGTATACTAAAATATCACTGAGATATTATTATTATGGTTATTTATTTTATTATTGATTAAAAAATATATTTTTAGACTTTTATGAATATAATTATGGACATTTTAATACTCAGTCTACTTAGGCTTCGTGAATTAAAATCTTGTTATAATGAAAATTTTACAATGGCATGAAAATACGTTCCTTATCTTTTGGTTTCTCCATCCCTCACCCTAAAGCGTCTCATCACAAAGCGTGTTATTGAACGTCTTAATTTGATATTATGTGCTGGCAATTTTTTTGTAGTAATGGTGTATTT